>NC_056737.1:1935348545-1935473545 GCF_019279795.1 Protopterus annectens | reverse complement strand
GTACCAGGCTAGCAACTCGACATCATAAAACTTCACTGCCAATCATGAGCGGACAGGTGATCCACTGTGGCGACCCCTAAAAGGGAAAAAGCCAAAAGAAGAAGAAGATGCATACATATAGAATAAATATTTCCCCCTACTAAAGAGTAACTATGCCAAAACTCCAGGCAAGCTGTAACTGGTAAGAAGGCTGCACACTGATCAACAGTGCGATTTCAGCTATCCTAGTGTGAAAAAAAGAAACCGAGATAAGGGCCAGAATCTCAAAGTTTTAGTAAATTCAGTTACTGGCTAGAAGTATAGTGTTGGGATGCTAGCAAAGAAGAAACAAACAGCCTGAAAGAGCATCAACTAGAAAAGGTAAAGAGAAAACAGTGACTGTGAAGAATCCTGAAGCTAGTTCTGCAAAACGCAAGACATGGCTTTCAGCAATCTATAGGAAAAAATATATCAAAACGTGCTCCGAGCTGATAAAAATAAATGAAACATTGAAATAGTATGTCAACTCAAATAACAAAAGCCTGGAAAAAATGGAAGGAGCTTTAAACAGCTATTCTAGATGAACTGATAAAAAAAAAATGTAAAAATCAGAGACTGCTCAAGAAAAGCTGTTTCAAAAAATGGTTCAGTTAAAAAATCAGGACTTTCTTGGACTTGAACAAGAGTATGGAGTTGGGAGATGGAAACAAACAGGAAGATAACCAGAAATACTGGAATTAAATGAATACCTGACAGTACATAGCAAAAATCAAATTTGTGAACTATGGCTTTGCAAGAAAAAGTGGAAAATTGGATCTTTTTGACTTTGTTAAACTTGTGGGGAACCGAAACGCGTATACCCATTTCATGTTATTAATGTTTGGAAGGACACTAAAGGGAAGGGAAAATAAGAAAATTAACCGCAACAAAAAAATTTTTTGCTCTTAACAGTATGTGTAAAACATTTCATGATACAAACTGCATGCTATATGGTAAAGAATTTTCAGTTACTGTTGTATGTGATACAGATATTATAGTAAACAAGTACTTTTTTTCCTTCTTTTTAAGTTTCAAGAAGGAAAGACTGAACAAAGGCATGTTCAAGTTACAATGATGTAATCTTGAGTTACTGATTTAATGTGTTATTGTGTAACCAAGTAAATAAGAAGACGCAATGTAATGACAAGTTTTCCTTTGTCCAATAAATGTTCAGTGTAAGTGGAGAGACTTGGAGAGGAGGGCAGCTGTATATCTTGTACTTGTGTATCCATGGAGACAGGCTGACTATAAGGGCAAGCAATAAAAGCCAGAGGGCTTTTTTTTTGGTTAGGCTAACCGTTAATGATTTTTGAAAGCATATAAGCTTTCTCACATCTCAGAGGGAATAAAGACAAAAACAGCCAGCAATTACTGTAAGGAGCGCAAACTATAACATGCAACTTGTATGGATAATCTTTATGTTAGGTGAAGTAATGCCAGTGCGTATGTGCAGCTGTCGATTTCTGACAACTTTTCCTATTAGGAGGGTTATACTTCATTATTTGAACACGTACATAGTTGTGTTTACAGGGTTGTTTTGGGGGGGGGGGGGGGGTTGTTGTTTTTTTTTTTTTTGAGGGTTTTCATTAAAACAAAAAGTCTTGTAAAATGTGACCAGTTCAAACAGAGATGGCAAGAAGCAGCTGTACAAAAGAACTTACCAAACCATTAGCTGGTGCATGTAACACAAAAGCTGTCCTATACACTAGGCAGTAATAACTTATCATACTGGCTAAATTTAAAGTATTTTGGAATGTGAATGACTTCACATGTACAGATAAAAAGGTAAGAGTACTGAATTATATTAAGAAAACCAAACAAAAGCTAATAGTAATGCTATAAGAAACATTTGGAAAGAAGTAAGCATATGATTTGATAAAGCATTTCAGGATGGAGAGTCAGCAGACTACAGGCACAATGGAAGAGGGGACTGTACTTATACTTACTGCTACAGAAGCTTCAAACAGTAGCTTCAACAGTGATAAAAGGCTAAAAACAGATAGTAATGGTAGAGTTATGGTATAAAGAGGCTACTGGCAAGGGAGAAGAACTGCACTGGCATGTATTTCTATTCCAACTACAACTGCTATTGTGCAGCTTAAGAACATTCTGGAAGAAATAATCAGCTTTCAGCAGGGAATATTACTTCTAGGTGGGGAATGGAACTTGACTGGCAACAGTGAAGATGTATTTGGAAGATCTAGATGGGATTACTTAAGAGAATAGATTTCTGAAGAAATGTATAAAAATATTTTGTATGGAATGCATGAACTTAGTAGTAGGAACTCAGAATTTAGATATTTCCCAAAGTACAATAACTGAAATAGACAAAAATTATTTGACAGGAGTAAGTGCATTTAATTGAAAGCTTCAAAACACATGCAATAACTTTCAGATCATGGCCAAATAAAACTAAGATTAAAAAAATGAGGGGTAACAAAGTAAAAATGAAACACTGGCACCTCCCCACCTACCTGTTTAAGCGAGAGGAATTTAAGGAATGGGTAATGAAAATTATTCGAGAATTATGGAAGACAAATTTCTACACATGTTATAGTAAATGGGATAAAATTTAAGTGGAGTTCAAGAATAGGGCAGAAATAAAAGAAATACGTGGTTAAGAAATAACAAGGCTTCTTTACAGCGACTGACAAAAGTATTACAGAATAAGGAGAATCTCTCAGAGCAAGAAGAGCACACTAACAGAGAAAGAATAAGGGAATATGCACATATTATGCATGACTTTAGAATTTTGACATCTTCAGAGCACAAAAAGTTTTAGCGTGACAACTTGGGCAAGTGGAAATCAAGAAAAAAAAAGAAATGGAAATATCTGGAAAAAACTGATAAAGATCTGGAAGAATTTGTGTTAAGCATTTTAAGAGGAGGAGAAGCACCAACATCCTGGAAGAAAACGGTGGTGGCTGTAATAACTAAAGAGGATAAAGATCCATCACATCCAACTTCATAAAGGCCCATTTCAATCCAAAAAGTACAGTTGTGTACACTTGCCATAAATGTAGATGTTTGAGCGTATTCACTGTTGCAGTCATCACACTTGGGTTATCTGCCTGCAGGTAGCCCCCAGTTGACCCGAATACCAGAGACTTAGTATTTCTGCGTCAGTTGCTGTCGCTCCAGGACTAACATCAGGTCATCAGGGATAAAAAAACAGGCAGCCGACACCATTACATCAGTTTTTCTTGGCCCAAATGTCAGGAGCCCCCTCAACAGGGAGCTAAGCTATGGTGGGAGAATCACCACCAGTAAAAAGTAAATACCAATACCCCTGCAAGGGGTGAGTAATATACACATAGAGGAGAGAGAGAGAAGGGGGCTGGAGGGAGGGAAACCAAGACTGCAACAGTGAATACACTAACATCTACATTTATGGTAAGAGTACACAACTGTCTTCATGTTTCACTGTTGCAGTCATCACATGTGGGTTGACTTCCAAAGCTGAAGAAAGGGTGGAGGCAGTCAAGAAGAGTGTGGGCTGGCTAGTATGCCCTGCAGGACTGCAGTTGCAAAACCCACCCTGGATTTGGAAAATATAGGCAGGTGGTAAATGCTTGGTGAATGTGTGTACAGAACCCCAGGTAGTAGCCTCCAGAATGACCCTGGTAGGGACTCCCCTGAGGAATGCTGTAGAGGTAGAAGTTGCCCTAGTGAAATGTGTTCTGACCCCCTGAGGGGTTGGTTTCCCATGGTGTTTGTAGCAGAAATGGATACGGTGTGCTATCCATTTGGAAATTGTGCATTTTGGAATGGCCTTGCCCTCTGCCCCTGGTGCAAAACTGAGTAATAACTGGTCAGATTTCCTGAACAGCTTGGTCCTATCCAGGTAGGATATGTGCTGTCTGTGCACGTCCAAGGAGTGCAGGATCCTTTCCCCTTTATTTTGAGGATTAGGGAAGAAGGTTGGCAAATGGATAGATTGGTTGAGAGCCACACTAGACACCACTTTAGGAATAAAGGAAGGATTAGTCCCGAAGGAGACCCTGTCAGCATGAAAAATAATGAAGGGCTCCACGGCCATAAGTGCTTGTAGCTCAGACACTCTTCTAGCTGAAGTGGTGGTCAGAAGCAAGACTGTTTTCCAAGAGAGGAATTTTAACTCTGCTGATGCTGCAGGCTCAAAAGGGGGTAGTGTGAGCTTTTCCAGTACAAAGTTAAGGTCCCAAGCAGGGGTGGGTGCTCTCCTTGGTAGCCTTAAGTTGTTTGCCCCTCTCAGGAACTGCTTGATGAGAGAATGAGAGAAAAGGGGTGGCTCAGTGTTGTAATGACCAGAAATGGCAGAGGCATGGATCTTTGTGGAGAAAGATAGGCCTCTGTGGAGTAGATCTAAGTAATCCAGGATTAGAGGTAGGGAGGGCAGAGTTGTGTCCTCTCCTTAGACTGAATCCAGGAGCAATACCTATTCACTTATCAGCATAGGATTTCCTTGTACTGGGTCTTCTGGCTTAAGTCCAGCACCTGCTTGCTTAGGCTGGTCACTGGGGGAGAATTCAAGGAATAAGCCAGGCTGCAAGATTCAGGGTTTGCAGTTGCGGATGCAAGATCTGTCCCCCCCTGCTGAATGAGGAGGGTCAGGCTCTGGGGTAGGTGCAGGGTGGCACTGGTGACAGGATGCGTAGTAGTGGGTGCCAGTGCTGGCATGGCCAGTCTGGGGCAAGCAGGATTGTCCTTGGTCTGTCCTGTCTTGAGCAATATTCTTGAGATAAGGGACAGAGGGGGAAATGCACAGATTGAGAGGTTTACCCACTGGAAGGATAGGGCATCCACTTTCCAGGCCCTGCTGTGAGGTGTCCTGGTGCAGAATTTGCTGAGCTGGTGATTGCAGGGGGAGGCAAATAGATCCACCTCTGGGGTCCATTTCTGAATCAGAAGGCTGAAGGTGGGCTCTAATTGCCACTCGTGTGGGTCCAGTAGATTTCTGCTTAAGTTGCCTGCCAGTGAGTTTTGTTTGCCTGGCAGGAATTGAGCTTGCAGATGGACCTGCATGTCCAATGCCATGTTCCACGGGGATATGGCTAGTCTGCAGAGTGGGTAAGAGTGGATTCCCCCCTGCTTCTTGATGTACCACTTAACTGTGGTGTTGTCTGTTTTTATTAGCAGGGGTCCTAGTGAGAGGAGGGATCTGAAAGCTGTTAGAGCGTGCTGAACAGCTAGCATCTCTTTTTGGTTGATGTGCAGATGAATCTGACTTGGGCTCCAGTGCTCTGAACGCACTTGTTGCCCAGGTGTGCCCCCCCCCAGGCATAGTCTGATGCATCTGTGGTTAGGGTCTGGGCGGCGTGGGGTTGAGTAAAGGGAAGTTCCTTGTTGTGGCGTAGATATTTCCTGCATGAGTCCCTGACAGGGATGTGCAGATAGGCTTCTTTTAGGTCTAGGGTGGCTAACCAGGCATCTTTGGCCAGCACAGGAGGATGCTGCTGCAGGGTGAGCATTTTGAATTTTGGTACCACCTGGAAGATGTTTAGAATGAAAAGATATAGTATTGGGTGCCAAGTGTCCTCTTTTCTGGGTATCAGGAAAAGTCTGTAATAGAATTAACCTATCTGTTCCGCAGAAACAGGCTGAATTGCCCTTGTGGAGAGCAGGGATTGAACTTTGTTTTGTGCCTCTGCCCACTGGTTTGGAGATAGGTCTGGGAACCCTTTTGGGGTTGGCAGTGAGTAGAAGTAAAATTTGTACCCCTGGGATATAATGTTGAGGACCCATAGGTCTTTGGTGCTGGAAGTCCAGTTTTTTGCATGATGGGCAGGTTTTCCTCCTAGGGGCACGAGCAGTTGGGCAGAGGTGGGGAGTGGAGTTGAGAAGTCATTGTGAATTCTTTCCGTAAGGGGGTGGCTTAACACTCCCTGTTTTTGAAGTGGAGGCACTCCACTGCTTAGACCTCTGCATACTCTCAGACCGTTTCCCCTGGGTCTAGGTTGAGATGGCCTTGAGGGGGCTGTAAAGGACCAATGTTTCGAGGGGCAATGCCTACTGAATCTAGGAGGCTGTACTTGCAAGAAATCTTTGCCTGTCTGCATAGATTTAGCTTTTTCTTCCACCTTTTTAAGAACCTCTTCTGTTTTGGTGCCAAACAGATTGTCCTTGCTCAAAGGAGCATCTAGTAATTTTGATTTGACATGGTCTTGCAAGGTCTGCTCCTTAAGCCAATCATGCATTCTCAGCACAGAACCAACTACTGCTGCCCTGCAAGATGCCTCTAAGGCATCAAAGCCACATTGCAAAGTATGCTTGCTGACTTGGCTTGCAGAATGCATAAGCTCTTGTAATTCTTTATTTTCTGCACAGTCTGTAAAGGTAGCTATTTTTTGCTTAATAAGTTCCATAATATGTTGCTGATACTTCAGCATGTGAAATTGGCAATTCAAAGCCCTAATGGAGAGAATTGCAGAGGTGTATACTTTCTTACCCCATCTGTCTAAAGCTCTGGAATCCTTGTCCGAAGGGGTGGGATTCTTAGCTGTAGTTGCTTTGATACCTTTAGGCCCCTGAGAGATGACCTCTGGGTCAGCAGTAGGATTTCTGAAAAGAAATTTGGGGGAGTCAGGAACTCTGTGGTACCCATCTGGTTTCCTAGGAGCAGGGGGTAAAGTATCAGGAGTTAAACTGGATTCCATAAAGACATCATCCACAACATCCAGGACTGGGGGTATTGCTAAAGGCCTATGTTGTGGCAAATTAAGAAATTCTCGCAGTCTTGGCATTCCCAGTGGAAATGCTCTCTTAAAGTATGTAAGGTTTCACCGAAAGAAAAATTATCTGGAAGAGAAGCAGAGAGAATGGATTCCTTGGCATCTAAATCCTCATAAGCAGAAAAAGACATGTCTTCATAATCAAATACCTTAGAGTCGTCGGACTCTGTCAGTTAAAGCTAATCAGCATAATAAAGGTCTTCTGCCATTTTAAAGCATTTGAGCCTTTGATGTTGTGGCAAAGAAGCAGGTACTTGAGTTTCGGTCATCGTTTTTTTAGGTTGTAGCTCATACTCTTGGCCTTAGAAACTCAGTAGTTTTTGACAGAACTGAACTGAAGACACGAAAGAAGTAATCTGTTTGCATCTATTATCGGTAGTGTGAAGAACTTCCTTAGAAGGTGGTGCCTGCTCAGCGGCTCCAAACCCATCCAAGGTAGAGACAGCCGCAGATTCAGTAGTCGTAGAAGTGTTTCGCGGCATACCGGACTCCGAATTGGTCTTGGTAGAGGCCTGCAAATCCACTTGAAGTGGGCACTGGGGGCCGCAAAAGCACTTAAACGGGTGACTAGCTTAACGGAAGCGTCTATGGCAGTTCTGACCTTTGCAATCTATCTTTATCCTTACATTTTTTCAGATCAGTAGTTGGATGGCTTACCCTAGCCATTTCGGAATACAGAGATCGAGAACGAAAGTATTTAGCAACAATAAGTGCCCGATGACAAATAGTTCTGGCAAACAAGGCATAAAAACAGACAGCGAGATACGTTGTGGTCTGGGTCTAAACAGGTGATGCAGTAAGAATGGAAATCTCGGTGTGGTATTTGCTTTCCACAGGCAAGACAATCGTTAACTTTTTCTGACATCAGTTAGAGCAAGAAAAAAAAAAACAAGATTCCCCAACGGGATACCAAGCTTTAGAAGACTTCAGGATGATTCAATTCGGAAACAAAAACTCAGGTAGTGGCAGACCGGTACTCGTGTGAACTGCTTCTGGCTCCTCGGCAAGAAAGACTGATGTAATGGCGTCGACCTGACGTCAGTCCTGGAACGACAGCAACCGACGCAGAAATACTAAGTCTCTGGTATTCGGGCTGACTGAGGGCTACCAAGGTTCATAGATTAGTACTAGGCTAACTGCCCTTGTGAGCCATTTTAAGACTAGCCAATCACCCCATGCAAGAATCAAACCCTGCACCTTGAGTCTGTAAGGTAAACACCTTAACCATTATGCCAGTCTCCCACCCCTGCAGGTAGATAACCCAAGTGTGATGACTGCAACAGTGAAACACGAAGAACATCCACGATTATAAGCTATGTGTGTGTGCGGCTGTCCGTTTGGAATATATGTTCCTAATAGGAGGGTAGAACTTCAATATTTGACGATGTACATAGTGGTGTGTTATTAAGTTAATAGGTTTTAGAGGGTGTGTGTGTGTATATATGTAATGTTGTTTGAGGGTTTTCAATAAAAAAAAAAAATTCTGGAGGATGTGACATAGGCTCAAATGGAGAGGACAAGAAACAACTGTATAAACGATTAACCTGCCAAACACTACATGCATGTAACACAAAAGCTGCAATCGGACATTTAACAAAAAAAGCTGTTATAGATAAAAGGTGTGAATAATAATCAAGAATATGCTGCTTTCAGGGATGTCTTTAAACATTAATTGGCTCACAAATACAAATAAGAAATAGCAGCAAACTACATTAAAAATGTAGAGTGCAAATAGCTATGGTACAGAAAACACACTTGGAAAGAAATGAACATGTGAATTTGATAAAGAAAGGTTTTCAGGATGGCTACTCAGTGGAATACCCAGGGCAAAGAAGAGAGGAGTACTTATATTAACTGTAAGAGGAGCTGCAATAGCAAGAGAAGAGGATAAAAAAAAGACAACGGCAGATTTGTAGTACTAAAGGGTTACAGACAAGGGAGGATGATTACACGGACATGTATTTACATGCCACCGAAAACGGTTATAAATGGAGCTTAAGAAAATTCTGGGAGAAATATTCAACTTTCGGCAAGGAATATTACTTATGGAGGGACTGGAATTCAATTTCCAACAGTGAAGATGTGTCTGGGGGGGCCCAGAAAGGAAAATATAAATTAAAGAAGATAGATTTTTAAAGAAATGTATTAAAACATTTGGCATGGAAGATGTGAATTCAGTACTAGGAGTTTGGAGTGTATTTGCATATTATTCCCAAAGATACAAAAATTGGGTTAGACAGAATTTACATTTCACAGGAACTTGTGCATTTAATTGAAGGTCCTGGCACGCATCCAATAACTACTTCAGATCATGCACCAATAACTAAAATAAAACACAGTAGTGAAATAAAAATGAGTTACTGGCACTTTCCCATCTATCTGTTGGAAAGAGGAATTTAAGGAATGGATAGTGGAAATTATTCAGGCACTATGAGAGAAGATGGGAATGTCTTCTGAAAATATAGCTAAGGAGCAAGATAAAATTAAAGCAGAGTTTAAAAACAGGGTGGAAATAAAAGAAATGAAGACATGGTTAAGAAGTAACAAGAATTATTTAGAGGGACTGACAACTGTTAAATTATTGCAAAATAGGTGGAATCTCACAGAATAAGAGGAGTAACTGCAGAAGGCTAAACAGAAAATAAGGGATTACCTCAATAACATAAAATTTTAGAAACATTACTGTTAAGCAACTTTTTTTTGATAATAACTAAAGCACAAACACTTTTAGCACAGCAACTCACTCAACAGAAAAGTAGAAAGGGCCGTCACCAAGCTTAGGGAGGCTATAACAAGACATATAACAAGGGATCCTGTAGAAGTATTTTGGGAAATTCTATGAAAGTCTGTATAAAGCAGAAAAATATGGAAATCAAGAAAAAGTACAAATGGAAAGGTTTATGGAAGAATTAAATATGCCAAGGAAAGAGGTAGACAAGACTCAATTACTAACAAGATAGGAGGAGATGAGATAAAAATAGTGATATATAATCTACAGGAAAGACCCATATTCCTGTGGAAGTTTGGAAGCTAGGAGGGAAGAAACTGATTAAGATCTGGAAGGTTTTGTTTTACAGTAATATAAGAGGAGAAGTACCAACATCCTGAAAGAAAGCGGTATTAGCTGTAATAACTAGAGGGTAAAGACGCATCAGATCCAGGTTTACTGACTTTAGAAATTTTATTCAATAAGAACAATCTTTGATTTTGTAATCAAATTATTATACATGCCTAGTACTGTCTTTATCTGCGTAAATTGATGTTTTTTTAGTGCAGCTGTAATTTCTGTACTCATCGCATACTGTTTATCTAAAAGCTACACTTTTCTGTTATTGGTTTATTTATTTATTGTATTGTCTAAACGTGGAGCTTTTCTCCCCAGGCCTCTGCTGAAAATGGGCTACTAGCCCAACTGGACCTCCCCGGTAAAGAAATGTCAAATAAATACATACAGACCCATTTCAATACTAAACCAAGATTATAAAGTGTTTATGTCTACAATGGCTAAAGTGATGCTAAAATTGAGAGAGATGGATCAATGTAGTTTTGTGGAGGAGATGCAAACATCTGAGAACATTAACAGAACACTGCTGATCCAGAAGGAAGCAGAACGCAAGAAAATACCACTGCTGTTGGTGGGTCTTGATAAAGAGAAAGCATTTGACAGAGTAAGCTGTGACTTTATGAGCATAGCAACTGAAGCATTCGCATTCCCTGAAAATTATAAGATTGATTAGGAGGATATATGAGAGATTGGAGGCAAAAATGAAAGTGGGTGTGGTCCTCTGATAATCTCTGCTTGAGCAGAGGAATGATACAGGGGTGTCCTCTCTCTCTCTCCCCTTTGTTGTTTCCATTGTTTTTAGAATCAATGGGAAAGAAAATAAGGTACTCGAAAATTCAAGGATATAATTGGTATGGTAGTCAAGAAAACCTGGCTCTATTTGCAGATGACATTTTATACCTGGCAAAACCAGACACACATTACACATTGTTGTGGAACATACTGAGACAGTTTCAAATCTTTTCAGGATACAAAATTAATGAAGCTAAAACAAAGTCAATAATGGTAAGTTATGTAACCACATACGAATTGTTTAGCAATATCCATACTTAAATACATAATGTATTTAGGAGTATGGATTAAAAATGATTCCGGTGCGACAGCTAAGGATATGTGGGAAGAGACTAAAGAAAAGAGAATACAAAAACTGATAAAATGGAAACTGTTATATGGATATCGATATTAAGAAACAAGCATTTAAAACGTTTTTTAGTCCCTTTAGTCTTACTGACAGGTCGGGCATATTTTATCAACCAGAAGAGAAGTTCTGGATAACAATTAATAAAAAGCTGAAGGATTTTATCTGGGAAGGTAAGACGGCAAGAGTAAAGTGGGAAAAGCTTATTCTTCCAATACAAGGCAAGATGGGTATTACAGGTTCATAAATTAGTACTAAGTTAACTGCTCTTGCAGGCCATTTTAAACCTAGCCAATTAGCCCTTGTGAGACTCAAACCCCGCACCTTGTGTTTGTAATGCAAACACCTTAACCATTAGGCCACCCTCGATTTAAAGAGGTATTTGAGAGAGAGAGAGTTAAGGCTCCTATGCACAGCACAAGCAAAAACCTATAATTCAAAGTGGAAAGAGATGATGAAACAGGAGGGCAGCTCAGGAAACAAGGAGAAAATGGGATTTTGGATGCAGACCTTTAAGGAGAACAATAATAATCATACAGAATGCTATATGCATAAAGCGGCAAAAAGTATTCTAAGAACTAAGCCAACACAGGAATGGAGAAATGAGATTCTGCCGATAGGGATGACCGCAATTAAGGATACAGACAATAGGCAAGAGGGGGCTTGAATATATTGGAGAAAAGTGGCAAAGGAACCAAGGTATTGGGAGTTAATCACTAGAGAGGCAAAGGTAACGGAATGAGAAGACACCAAGAACTTATTTGGACTGCAGGTTAGAGATTGCCTTCCCTATCAAGACTTTTTCATCACAGTATAAGCAAAGAGAAATAAATAGGCGGACCCTACGTGAAAGACCAGCACTGGCAGAATTTTTAGTAGAATCTAGAACAGAAGCTGCTGTTAAAAAAGGAATAATTAGTACAGCACACAAAATATTGCTTAACAACTGTAAGAATCAGAAATAAACACCATAACCAAGTAAAAAAATATGAAGAGGATGACCAAAGGAACACTGCAGCACTAAATCCAGAAAATGTATTGAAAAAAGTTAAGCTCTTTCGTCAAAATCACAAGACTTCATCAGAACAAGAACATACAAAAAATGCCATATTTAAATACCCTAACCCTTACAGCCATTGGTTGACAAAGCAAACATTTCCTGTAAAATAATTAAGCAGTTTAAAAAGACAGTATCACAATCACAGTAACTGACCACTACAACACACCAATTGCCACCTACCAACCACATAAACATTAATGTATTATGTATTGAAGTATGGTTTAAAACACAAATCTTGAATAAAAACACATAAAAAGCAGATTTTAGTTTTAATACAGAACTAATGGATAACATGTCATTGAGCCCAGGTGGTTGACATGCATTTAATTTAATCTGCCACTTGAGCTCTTAATATTCAAGGAAGTCAATGACAAGTTATCCATTAGTTCTGTATTAAAACTAAAATCAGCTTTTTTATGTGATTTTTATTCAAGATCTGTGTTTTAAATCATACTTCAACACATAATACATTAATGTCTATGTGGTTGGTAGGTGGCGACTGGTGTGTTGTAGTGGGCAGTTACTGTGATTATGTGTTACTGTCTTTTTAAACTGCTTAATTATTTTACAGGAAATTATGTTTGCTTTGTCAACCAATGGCTGTAAGGGTTAGGGTATTTAAATATGGCATTTTTTGTATGTTCATGTTCTGATGAGGTCTTGTGATTTTGATGAAAGTGCTTAACTTTTTTCAATAAATTTTCTGGATTTAGAACTGTAAGAATCAATTAATTAGAGGAGGTTAGAAAGGATTAGGAAGAGAGAGTGGATAAACAATTCACAAAGAAACAATGGGAGGATATATGTATGTCTCCCAAATATGCAACAAGTTTAGAAGATTTAGGGTCTTTACATAGGTATTTTATATCCCAAGTAAACACTTCCATGCAGACTCCAAAAATTCTTTCCTCAGGTAGACAGCAAATGTTGGTGGTGTGATGGAGACAAAAAAAAAGTAAATTTATAAACATATTTTCTATGAGTTCAATGAGTTGGCAGATTTTAAAGATTCCCTGCAGACTGCTCTGTCAGAGACACTATGTGAGCAAACTGGTGCAACTAAGGAAATTATTATTTTATTTTTATTTATTTCTTTTAACTATGATACAGAATTGGAATTGCCTAGACATGTTCAGGCCTTGCTGAGTATAATTATGGTGGCTGCCAAAAAAGCAATTACTAGAAAATGGAAATCAAAGTCTAAATCAACTTTACTAGAGATAGTGAATATAGTAACAGAGATGAACTGGAATTGGGATCTTTGGAAAAAGGGTAGGAGCAAATTACATAGGAAAAAATGGGAATTGTGGTAACAATAACGGGCAGAGAAAGAACGAGGTTTAAAGGAAGGCGGGATTTGAATGAGCCTTGCGATGTTTGACTGACAATGAATGGATGGATTATAAATTATGTATAATGTTTGCAACTAAAATTACATACATTTTCTGTCCATTGCTTTTTTTTTGGCAGCTAAAAGAATTCAACTTAAGACCTCAGTATGATTGAGCAATTCTGATCCTGTTCCAAACCTCAACAGAATCATTTCCTTAGTTACAGCCAGTTTCCTCGAATAAATTCCAACCACCTTCTGCACATTTTCTGTACCCTATTTTGACATCCTCCCTATTGGTAAAACCTCCTTTCTCCAGTCTCACAAAAAACTTTGTGACTTTATATCAATTCTTCCGTTTGGTTGCTATTCTCCTTTAGGATATGCATCCAAAATCCCACTTTATTTCTTGAACTTCCCTGCTTACTTCAACATCATCCCTTTCCCATTTTGAAAAAAATCACCTTGTGCTTTGTGTTTGAGCCATAACACTACAACTCTAAAATATCCCTTCAAATCAAGCAATCCTTAACCGCTATGTTCGACTGGAAGGATCAAATTATTCCATTTTAACTCTTGCCCTCTTCCCCTCCAAGATAAGTTCTTTTAACTCTTACCATCCACAACCTCTCCTCTAGTTGATAAAACTGTCTGACCTATATATAAAACAAAAGGGACTAAACACATTTTCACTACTATCTTACCATCTATAACCAACAGCTTCCAGTTTCTCAGTTTTGTTTATGTAGTCTCTTCCCACATACTCTTAGCTGCCATAAAAAAGCCCCTTTAATTTGTACTCCTAAACACGGTCATCTTATTGTGTCCCCATAAATAGGGGTATTGCTGAACCAATTTGTGCCATAATTTTACACCCTAAAAATGTTCCGCAACAGTGAGATGTCCTTGTCTGGATTTATGAGTAAAAAAATACTGTTTGCAAATAATGCCAACGTTTCATGGCTTTCACACAAATTATATAAACTGCAATTCTAAGGGGCATATTTTCTTTGGCAGTAACTCTAAATGTAAAGCAAATAAATGGGAAACAGGACACCCCATCCCGGTACCTCTCTTCAAACTAGAGAAGAACCCTCCCACTTTAATTCGTGCCTCAGATCTTTAATACAATAAATGGTAATTAGGAGGATGCATCAGGAAATGCATATGCTTCTATTGCCCTACTCATAAAATCCCAGCATACTCTGCTGAATGCTTTCTCTGCATCAAGACCTACCCACAAACAGCAGTATTTTCATACATTCTGCTTTCCTCTTGATCATCACTGTTCTATTAATGTCAAATGCTTGCCTTCCCCTCCATAAACCCACACTGATCCAGATCTATCAATTTTGGCAACATTTGCCATTCTTTTAGCAAGTACAAGCAAACACTTTATAATCATGGTTTAAAACTGAAAGGAGTCCAACAAAAGCCGGGACCGATAGGTCGTTTACTGGTTTTAGGTAATACAACCACCACCGCTTTTTTTCCAAAACGTTGGTACTTCCATTTTTAAAATCCTGTACACAAAATCTTCCAGATCTTCATCTCGTTGTCACGAATACCCTTCTGCTTCTACAGACTTTCCTGAAAATAATACATCAACATTTTTATCTCATCTTCTCCTATCCAAGTATTTTGGACATTTTTTTTATTCCCCAAAGGGAGCTTATCTGTCCAACAATGGAACAGTGTTAGGTGACCACTGATCCTTGAAAGTCCACACAGGAGAGCTCTTCTAAGCGGCCAGAAATCTCTAAAGGCTGTGGCCCCCAAACCTGATTTTTTACTCCTCTCAGCTCGACCCAGCAGTTTGAGCATGTGGAAAGTACCTGGAGCTTTGGAAGCTGGCCAGCAGTTATATTTTATGCAGGATATAATCCATATAGCTAGCGCTACTGCAGCAATGATCAATAAAATGACAGATGCAGGCCATCTCTGGCAGAGCATCAAGGTCTGTCAATTATGTCATCCCAGGCAGACAGATACTGGATCCCCTTAGAATGACACCAGAACTTAGCTAATTGTTGAAATCAATCATTTTCTGCTTTTACTGTGGTATCATTCTGGGTGATGGTAGGAGGCTGCTCAGGGCTAGGGTCATACCCACCTGGGCTACATAATCAGAGCACTCCTCCATGGTCTCTTTTCATGTAGTCCAGGGAGGTACATCTCAGGTCATTCACAACCACATGTACAATGACAGTGTCATATTTGTACCTGTTGTTGACCTGAGTGCGTGCGTTATGTGGCGGATCCTGGCAACTGACAGGCTAGTGAGTGGGACATTAGTGCGCCTCACTATAGAGTCACCTATGACTAGTGTGTTGAGCATGCAGTTTTGCCTTGGGGGATTTGGTTGAGAGGCACACTGTTTAGGAGAGTTATGAGTCTCATGATTAGTGTTGTGTTATGGTGGTCAAGTGCGTTTCTGCCTTGGAGGTCTCTGCTGTTTGGGTAGATTTTTACTGATGGCCTCTGCGAAGGTGGGTGTGTGGTTTGTGTTTTTATGTGAAGGCAGTACTGGTGTGTGTAGTCAGCAATTACTTTGACCCAGTGTTGGGAAAAGTAAAGTACATTCCTTATTTAGCATGGCAATTATGATATTCCTACTAAAAGATTTCTGTCCTCAAAATGTTTCATTTCAGCTCTTTAGCAGCATCATTAAACTACTAACCAATACAAGATCCACTTCTCTCTATATATGTATGTGTGTGTGTATGTATATATATGTGTATACACACACACACACACACACACACACACACACACACACACACACACATATATACACACACACACAGCTATTTATGTTAATTTCTTCTTGAGCTACAAATTTCTTCTCTTTAAACATTCAAAGCTTATATATAACATTACATTAGTATTGCTTATACAGGATGTCCCTCTATTACACAAGAATGAAGTTTAATTTTGCTTAAAAATTATAACTTCCATCTCTCATTACTAGAGAGTCCATTTATGACAAACTTGCTAAATGTGAAAGCAAACAGACTTCAAAATGTAAAACACACAAATAATAAATTCAAAAGATAAATAAATCATCCTGCATACAACTGTACCAATCACTACACATTAGGTAGCTGCTGTGGCTTAGTGGGCTAAGTACATCATCTTGGTTGACGGGGTTTATGGGTAGAGACTGGCCGTGCCACTATTTATACTGCTGGGAGGTTGGCATCATGGTGAAGATTTTTAACTTACAGACACAAAGTGCAGGGTTTCATTCTCACAGGGGATAGCTGGCAAGGCTTAAAATTGCACACAAGGGCAGTTAGCCTAACACTACTCTACTCTATACAGTCCTGAAGAGGTTATTCAATATGCAAATAATCCCCAATCTGACAGTTTTGCTTAGTATTCGAATATGACCTACAAGTACTAACAATTTTAAGTTTAGCTATTGTTCGAAGGAGCTGCAACCATCACATAAGCAAATAAGCTATGAAATGGAAACAGAACCCAATATTCTCTCAGTCTAGCAGTTGCAGCAGAGGGTTGGAGTCTAATTCTCTCAACCCCTACTTGCAAGCTGTGTGACCTTGTGCAAGTCACTTAATCACACGTTGCTCCCCAGCTGCCCCTGAAAAGTTGCTCTGTCTGCAGTGGGCCTACTTGTCAATAAATGTGTATTATTATTTTCTATACCACTGATATTCATGGATTACATTAATAAAGTAATTACGCACCTCAGTTCCTAACTATGAACATCCGCATCCGTTTTGCTCTGAAAAGTAGGCTATTACTATTGGTATCAAAGTATTTATCATCACATCACATTTATGGGGGTATCACTTCAAAACAATATTTTCTTCTTTTAAAATAATTCAGGTTTCAGTTCTAGTGAAGGCTGAAGTAATTAACAGCTCTGCTGTTCAAGTGCAACACAATTACAGACAGATCTTCTCTGTAGTGTGTGCATTTCCAAATAACTTTACCAACAAACCACCAATCATAAATATGCAGACAAGTAAATGAAATCTCTCATACAATTTCTGTCAAAGTAGCTTACTCAAAGCAATTCATCCATACAATGTCTGGTACTCTTCCCCTTCCTCCTCCACCAAGTTTAAAGAGTCAGAGTTACAGCTCCCACAATCTCATCATTTCTTCTTGAAGACTGCAGGAATGACTCTAAACCTTTGCTTTGTTAGAATTTGTAAATATCATGACAACCTCCAGCGAGGAAACTTTCAAAAAAATTCTCCATTTTAAGTCTCTTACACACAGACACAAAATACAACTTCTGTTGAAAAGGTCCACATGCACTATATTACCAACTAATGTAGATTTCTTTCTCAATTACCGCTGCTGTCTTAACTGCCACAACAGTGGTTTCTTCTAATATACAGACATACACTGTATGAAAATGCCAGATTTACCATAATACCTCAAGTTTAGATGATGGCAACCTGATTCCCTTCTCAATCCCCAAGGACAACATTGTAAACCTTTTAAGTGGTACCACTTCGCACAGCACCTGAAATCTGAACCCCCTTCTCAATTTAACTAGTCAGTCTCAAATACTTCCTTCAAGCCTTATGCTCCATTACAATACATTTTTGCTGCATATAATCCATTTAAACTCCCAAATTACCAACCTTATTTTACACTTAAACCATCTACTGCTGAATATGCATCATGGCAAGCTACTGATCATGCAAAAGCTCAGTGCTGTCAACTATAAACCGTTCCAATCTCTTAGTCCATCTACCCAGCAGACATATGCCATAATCCAAACTTAAATTTAAGATTAGTTTTCAATAAATTAGGCGCATTTACCTTTTTCCTCATCAACACACCACCACTGTGATAGCTGGACAACATTATCCATTTCTTTAAAATTCAACAGTTCAGTTAGCATTTCCATTTTTTCAGCCATCATCATAACACTGTGACCTTTAACTTAAACATTATTGTCAATCTCACATAATTTCAATCACCAAAACTATAACACTAATTCACCTCATGGAACACAGAATGGTGAAAAAAGCAAGCACATCAAGAACACTGTACATTTTTTTTTTGTACTTAACCTTTATGGTTTTCCTTCCTCCTTTTTCAGCCAATGGCTCTGTGGAATGGGACAGTGAAGAATGACCAGGGATGAAATGAAGAATGAAAGCAGCCTTCAGCAGAAATAATGTGCAGGGAGGAAGATCTTACAGTAAAAACTTCTCAAATATTGAACCTGCTGCACAAGCTAATTTAATAACCTCTCCGTTAACCATTCATGTTCATGGGTGCATCACTGCATCATTTGTCATTCTCATTTTGCCTTCATCAGAGTAGCTTTTTAATAAAACCTCTGTACACTTCATATTACACACCAAGGCCCAAATAACTTTAATGTACTCCCTTGTGACATCACTGCTGGCATAGTGGAAGCATCATTCATAGACTTCATTGGGCATGTATCTTTCTGTATGCATGGCCATGTGCCAATTAAATTTTATGGGCATACCTCACACTTTCTCCAGTTATGATGACAATTATGTTAAAGTTACTTTTCTAAATTCAGTGACTGCTGAAAACCTTCATCTGTGCTGCAAATATTCAGCTCACCTTGCATACTACATAATGTAGTGATAAAGAAAGAAAGAAATCAAACACGCTCAGAGACGATTAAAACAAACTTAACTCTGAAGGAGTATATCAACTCAAATAACAAAAGGGTGGAAAAAATAGAAGTTTAATCAAATATGACATTCAGATGAGCTGATAAAAAGTGCAAAAATCAGACATAGGAATGAAGAAAAGGTTGGCTGAGTATTAGACTGCTAAAGAAAAGATATTTCAAATAACTAGCAGAATTAGAGAACAGAGCACATAGGGAAAGTGTGAGAATCTCTGCTGTACCAGAGAAACTATAAGGAACAGACTATTCCATTTTATGAAAGTACAAATAAGCAACTGGACTGGTATTTCACAGCAAGAGCAGTTAACTGAAAGGGCACATAGCGTTTATGCTCCAAACTTCGCCATGAAAAAGCAGCCAAGGCCTCTAATAGTCCAGATGAAATCCTATACGCAGAAAGAGTAGATTCTGACAAAACTGTGGCAGAAGAACAAAGTACTAAAAGTTGGAGACCACAGACTGTTTGTGGAACATGATTACTCACTATACACCAGGCAGGAGAGGAGTAAATTTATTTCAGCAATCTGGGAATGTTGAGAGACAGGTGTGAAATTCAAGCTGCTGTATCCAGCCATCTTCAAAATATGTTTTTCCTGGAGGGTCAAAGTAATTTTTTATGCAGAACATGCTAAAGGAGGACATACAAAAATATGTTCAACAAAAAGTGAGCTCCTAAGAGGAGGCTCTGCTTCTTATTCTTCTGATAACAAAACTCAGAGATTATTCCAGTGAAACATTTTCTAATGCTCACAACGAAAATACTCGAGAAACACACAAAAGCACAGGAGTTGACTAGAAGAACCAGAAGTGAGTTGGAAATGAACCAAAGCCTAGAGATGGGAGGAGACCAGCAGGAAGAAAATCAGCATCTTGGAAATGTAATGAATAAACATAGGATTAAAAAGCAACCACATCTGTGAAACATGGTGGAACAAAAAAAAAAAAAAAAAAAAAAAAAAAACATGGAAGTATTGGACTTAGACTTTGTTAAACTTTATTGGACTGCAAACCATATGCCCTACTTTATGTCATTAATGTTAGGAAAAACATTAAAGAGAGGGGAAGAGGAAGGAAAGAGGTAACCAAGTAAAATATTTTTGTTCTTAACAGCATTTTTATATAACATGACATAATACTACAAGCTATATAGCAAAGCATTTTCAATTATTCTGTACATTTTACTGATAACTAAAGTAAACAGCTGCCCTTTTCCATTCTCTTTCTTCAAGTTTAGTTTTAAGAAATGTAGACACTGCAATGTAAAAAGAGACGAAAGCCTGGCAAAAGCATGTTTAAGATACTAGACCGTAATCCTAGGTTGTCGAAGTAAGGGGACAGAGTGTGAGACCATATAGAGAATGATATGTTTTTTTTTTCTTACTTTTGCATAAGGAAATGATTGCATTGTGGCTTTTTGCTTGATCTAACAAGTTTTAAGTGGAAAGTAAATAAAGGCGCACTGAATGAAATGAAAAGCTTTCTTTGAGACAAATATTCACAGTGCAACATGAGAAGCTTGTAGATGAAGGCAACTGTGCATCTGGTTCTCATGTTTCTATGGAGACAATCTGATAAAAAAGGGCAATAAAAAACAGAATATTTTTTTCTTTCAATGGCTAAACTATAACGTTTTCTACATCTTGGAGAGAAATAAAGATAATGCAAAAAACAGACAGCACTTAGTGTAAGTAGACATACACGCAGTGTCATATTTCTCAGCATGGATAACATTCACTACAGCTCAATTAAAGCCTGCGAGTATAGCTGTCAGTCTGGGACAATTGTTCCTACTGGGAAGGTTAAACTTAATTATTTGAATATGCAAACATAATAAAAGTGCATGACCAGGTTTGATCAGAAAAATGTATAAAAGATGTAGTTTCTCTCTTCAGAAGGACTTATTTAACAAGTGCTATGAAGATAGTCTCCCACCACTGTAAGAATAAAATTTCTGTTTACACATCCTGAAGTGTTGTTCCGGACTGAAGGCATACAAGGTAAATTCTTTATGTTATTTATTTACGACTATAACAATTTGGTGCCGTTCTCTGGATCTGAATTTTGGTATTGCTGCAGGGCAGTTCTGGAATAGGAAATTGTTTTGTAAGGGGAAGGATTGATTTGTGGGTTTTTTTCCCTTTCTTTGGATGTAGACTATATACTGTTAAAACAAATGCATGAGCCTACCGCCTGATAGCAGGTATGCATTGTTGAAATAAATTCATGAGTCCAAAGCATACTGGGACTCAACAGTGTGAAAGTACCCTTAGAGGGTCCGAAGGAGTGGTCAGTTCTGGACACAGTACCTATCCGTCCCAGTGATGCTGGAGCTGTAACTTCTGAGCTCCCGCCAGGAAGAAATCAAAGGGGTGCTGTGGGGAAAAGCTGATCGAAACCTCTCCTCTGTTGCTGCATGCCAGACTTCCTACCTTCCCCTCCCTTTATGTTGTGTGGATTACTACTGTTATTCTACATACTGTATATATTTATATATATTATAGCTGTTTATTAGTCTTCGGAACTTGCCAGGATCCAGGAGTTGTAAGGTAAGCCTAACATTTTTATTATTATTACTTATTTATAAAATAAGAAAAATGGGATCAAACATAAGCAAGCAAGATCAAATCCCTGAAAAGGGAACACCTGCATATTTTATGTATTTTAACTATGGGAAGGAAAGTTGTAAATATTTGCACGACTGGTTTCAGCTTACTAAGAATTGTGCTGGTAAGGTATTTCCACTAAATGGAACTTATAAGACTAAATTGCTGACATTTTAAAGTATTTTGGAAGAAAAGAAAAGCAAAGTAAGTGGGGAACAAATGACAGCATTTTAATATTGGTACAGTGAAGCATTTAAAAGGGAAAATGAGTCAGCATTATCAGGGTTGCAGGATGTTAATAAGAAATTGTTGAAACAAGTAAAAGGTTAAAAAGGCAGAACAGACCAGTAAAAAAGGATCCCTTTATCCTGTCTTAGCAGGTTTGGAAGAAACTGAAGATAGCCAAAAATCAGAAACTTCTGAAGAGGATGATAATCCTCCAGTAGCTACTGCCTCCCCCCTCCCCATATGCACCAGTATGTGTACCTGCTGTACAAGACTCTGTTGTTTCTTAGACTCCTACTTTTCAGTCCACTGTCCATTAGACACCCAGTTCGCGTGATACTGGTACATCTCAGAATGGTTCCCCTGTTCAATCTTCATCTTCTGAACAGGCATCTGCAGTCAAGGGGGTTCTTCTTCCCATCCTTCTCAGATATCTTCTACTTCCCCAACAGGGGCATTAGTATTTGACGCTCTTGTATCTCACCATACACACTCACATGATAGGGTACAACAGGAGATTACAACCTCTGAAGGGTATCTTTTGGCATCTCTCAGGGAAATTTTGGGGACTAACAATAGAGAACTTGTTCATCGACCTTGGACCACTGCTGATTTGCATACTATGTCTAAAATGTTCCCGATATTAGAGAAGATCCATTAAAATTCAAAGAAGAATTAAAAACTATCATAGACTATTACAATCCTACTTTGACAGATTTAAATCAATTGCTGAGGGTAGTTACTTCAGATGAAATAAGAAAGCAGTTACTGGAAAAGGCTGAGATAACAGATTTCACTCTCATAGGGAATGCATTAATAGATAAATGAACAGCATTGTTAAACAAGATTACAGATGTATGTTAAGTTAGGACTGACTGGTCTAAAATACAGGCATGCAAACAAAATGAAGGGGAAGCCTCTGCAGACTATTTGGAGTCGCCTCAAAACAGTATTTGCTAGACATTCAGGAATAACAGACCCAGAAGAGCAAGCTGAGCCAGCTATTGCAGCAGTCTTTGTGCAGGGTCTACAAGCCCCTGTACAAAATCAAATAAAGCAAGTGCTCATAGACTGGCAAGGAAAGGACTAGTGCTGCAAATCACTGTACAGAGTTATCAGGAAAACTGAAGTAAGGATACGGAGGATAAGCTGTTACTTTACAAATCAGGCAGTTGGAAAACCCAAGGGGTCGAGGCAGAAACAGGGGAAGGAGTAGAGGAATTGCTAAAGGATTTAGCAAAAGTGCTGGTCGAGTGGAAAAAGGTGCAGCTGGTTGGCAACGAGGTGGCAGTGCCCCTCCAGCTTCATCTAACTCATCTTGCTTCAATTGTGGAGAAGCAGGACATTGGAGACGGAATGCCCACACAGAAAAATGCAAAGAGTCCAAGATACTTGGACTGAATGGCAACCAAATTATAATAATGCAGTTTTTCCTCCACCACCTCCTCAGATTGGAAGGAGTCAGGAAGCTCCATACTGACTAGGTAAAGGAAATGACATAAAAGTAAATCTTAATGCTCTACTGCCAAAAGATCAAAATGGACCCAACGTTAAGATGAAAATAAATTCAAAAAAAAAAAAAAAAAAAAAAAACATTTCTGGTGGGCACTGGAGCCACTAGGTCAGGGTTAAAAATTACTTCAGATTGCCAAATACCAGTATCAGAGCATAAAATCAAGGCAGTCGGAGTAATAAATACTACTGTTACGTATCCTGTTTCAGAACTCATCCCCATTTCTTTAGGTCCGATCAAAGAAAAGCATTCTTTCCTTTTGAGTACTACTGCACCAGTAAACCTGCTAGAAAAAGATTTGTTAAGTTCATAGGTGTGTACTAGGCTAATGGCTCTGGGGCCTTTACAAGCGTAGCCCACAGAAGTGCCCTGGCATTGTGCCACCAGTCAGTTCCCAGTGCTTCTATCAAGTAGAGCCACTGGAGTGATCTCCAGGGTGAACTTTCTATTTCCCATCCACTCATCAAAATTTCTCTTAAAAAGAGGGCTAGTGAGGTATGCTGCTTGACATGTATGGGAAGTTTATTCCAGAGCAGCGGCAGTCCCTGGATTATGAACCTGTCCCTCCAGCATATTCTGTTGATTGTGGTAATGAGATTGAAGTCTCTGGAGCGTGTGGTGCGGAGGTACTGGGATTTCTTTAGATGTAGCATTTCTAACAAAGTTGCGTCAGACATGGCTTTTAAGTCAAGCAGAGATCGCCTCTTAGTAGAGGATATGAGACAGAGAATAGCTGAAGTTTTCTGAGTCTGCCCATGTAGGACATGCGTTTAAAGCCTAGGATCCTTTTCGTGAGCTACTTTTGTGGCCTCTCCAGCTATTGCAGTTGTCTAGTGAGGTACATGCCGAAGGGAAATTATACTCTACGATTGGTCTAATGAGGGGAAAAAGAGAGAGAAATTATAACCTCTTTCTTCCTGGATGCAAAATCCTTGGTAATGAGATGTGCCACACAGAAGGGGTTTCTGACCACAGTGGCAATGTGGCAGTCGAAGGAGAGGTTGCGGTCAACATTTGTCCCCAGATCTCTTATAACACCTTCAGTGTTCAGTGGGCTCCCATCAATGTGGTAATTAGTGGGAACTGAGTTTTTCCCAAAGGGGATGACAACGCATTTTTTGGCATTAAGCTTAAGGCCATGGTTTCGACACCAGTCATTGGTCTCAGTAACGCCTTTCTGTAGGATGTCTGCATCACTTGGGAAGTTAATAATGGCTCCCAGCTTTCAGTCGTCTGCGAATTTGGTCAGCCAGAGTCCCTCTGTGTTGGCCTGGACTTCTGAGAAGTAGATGCCAAACAGGAGAGGACCCAGGACAGATCCCTGTGCAACTCCACTCGTGACTAGTTGGCAGTCTAATTTGGAGTCCGCTACTTTCACGCTGTGTTCTGAGAGTCAATTTGCAACCCACCTAACGATATGGGGGTTGATGCCTAGTTTGATGAGTTTATCAATAATTTCTGAGTGAAGAATGGTATCAAAGGCCTTGTCCAGTTTGAGGTAGGCTATATGAAATGCCTTACCTTCATCCACCGCTCTGGTGACTGACTAAAAGAAGTCAACCAGGTTGAGCAGGCATGATCTACCTTTCACAAAACCAAACTGTGTGGGATTTAGTGTTTGGAGATTCCCTACATACTTTTTAATTAGGTCCATGATGATGCGCACCACAGTCTTTACATATCAGACTCGTCAGGCTAATAGGGCGATAATTTCCAGGGTCTGTAGCTGCTCCTCCTTTATGGAGGAGGAGGACTGTAGCAGTGCACCATTCAGTAGGGACAAAGCCTGAGGTGAGGCTGTAAGTAAACAGAGCATACATATGTGGTGCCAGTTCACGTAGAACACAGCCAGGGATACTGTCAGGTTCCATGGAAGCTGTACTCTTGGCCTTAGACAATGCATCTTTAACATGTGCTGCAGTAATGCAGGATGCCTGGCATTCTTCTGGTATTGAGACTGGTCTTTTTTTTGGGGGGGGGGGGGTAAAGTAAGCTGGGTTATATATTTATTGTACCCCAGAAGGGGTGTATCTAAATGTTCCAACAGAATCAGAGGGGAAAGTATTGGCAGTTTTAGCAGAAGCTGAGGAACAGCCTGCTGAAAGCATACAGGCAGATAGAGTTACTACAGCAGGAACCTGCCAACTTGTGAACTAAGCATGCAAATGAAGTAGGTATACTGAAATCAGCAGAACCAGTAAAAATAAAATTAAATCCATCAAAACCTCTCCCTAGAGTTCCACAATATCCACTACAGCCAGAAGCAGAGCATGGAATCAAACCTGTAAATTCAGTCTCTAATACAGCAAGGAATAACAATACCAGCTAAAAGCCCTTGTAATACTCCTATTTTTCCAGTGAAAAAGCCAGGGAAGAATACTTAGAGTTGTACAAGACTTAAGGGCTGGAAATAATGCAGTACTACCTACTTTTCCTGTTGTTCTACATCAGCAACAATACAGAGTTGCATACCACCTACAGCTAGTTACTTTTCTGTAATAGATTTATGTTCAGAATTCCTTTCTATACTAATTCACCTTGACAGTCAGTTTCTGTTTGCTTTCACTTTTCAGGGACAGCAATATACATGGACACAGTTGCCATAAGGATATACTGAATCTCCTTCATTCTTTTCTCAAATTCTGAAAAAAGATTTGGAGAATGTGACATTTCCAGGTGGGTCTGTGTCAGTACAATACGTAGATGATTTACTGATAGCATCAAATTCCTTTCAGCAATGTCAACAGGATACCTTGCATCTTCTGACTATCCTTGCAGAGAGGAGACACACAGTGTCTAGAGAATAAAAAACTACAACTGTGGTCATCTCCGGTACGTTATCTTGGTCATTTAATATCTCAAGGTAGCAGGCAAGTGTTGCCATCTCGTACTGATGCAATGTCTAGGGCCCCACGTCCGACTACTCAGAGACAGCTTAAGTCTTTCCTAGGTATGATAGGACACTGCAGATAGTGGATCCCCAACTACGCAGAAGTTGCCAAACCTTTGACAAATCTTTTAAAGCAGGATGCACCAGAGCCTCTCCTTTGGAATAGTGAAGAGGAAAATTCATTTCAGAATTTGAAGCAAGTTTTAAGGTTACCAGACTATAATAAACTTTTATTTTATTCTGTCATGAAAGAAATGGATTTGCTCAAGGAGTACTAACACAAAAACATGGGGACAGCTATCGTCCATTAGCTTATTACAGCACAGCACTTGATTCTGTTGCAAAAGGTTTTCCACCCTGTTTAAGGACAGTTGCCGCTGCTGCTATTCTAGTTAATCTGGCACAATCATTGGTACTTGGGCATGATCTCACTGTAGCTGTCCGTCATTCTGTATAATTTCTTTTGCTTAAAATGAAAACTCAACCACTCTCGACCGCATGTCTAACTAGATATGAACTTACAATTCTTTTTGATCCATCTATTTCTCTGATCTGCTGTCCTGTTCTAAATCCTGCATCTCTGTTGCCTACTGCGGAGGATGGTGAAGAGCATGATTGTGTGTGTAACTATTTGCGTTCTCCTAGCGAGGACTTAAAGGACACTCCTATAACCAATGCTGACCTGAATTTGTTCATGGACGGCTCCTGTGGAAGAGATCAAACAGGGAAGCTGCTCTCGAGAATAGCAAAGTGCACCAAAGAGAGAATATTGTTGCAACAAAGATTAGAGGGTGTTCACTCTGCTCAAACAGCTGAGCTACTGGTTTTGCAAAAAGCCTGCGAGTTACCTAAAGACAAAGTGGCCAATATTTTTACAGACAGCCGTTATGCTTTCAGGGTGGTACATGACTTTGAGCAATTTTGAAAAAAGAGGGCTTTTGACGTCTTCAGGAAATCAAATTAAAAATTCAGTGTACATAAAATCATTGTTAGATGCACTTTTGCTACATAAGAGGCCGTCTGTAATCAAATGTTGTGCCCATCAAAAGGGCAAGGATGTTATAACAAAGGGCAACAATTTAGCAGACCAAGCCACTAAACAAGCAGTAGTAAATTGTTGCAAAAATCTGTGTATATTAACGATAAAGCTACAAAAGTAATGATGTTTGATTTTGAAAAGTTGTCAGCCTTTGAAGCTGAAGCATCACAGGGAGAAGTTCTGAGGTGGCTCAAGGATGGATGTAGAAAATCCTCTGGTGGCATATGGTGACATTCAGGACAGCCGACTGGTGACGCTTGCCTCTTTGCTACCTTAACTGGTAAGGACATATGATTTACCAGCCCATACAGGTAAGACCGCTTTATTTAATCAAATTACACGAAGTTAGTATGCCCCTCATGTCTCGTCTTTGATACATTATATTCTAAACATGTACTGCAGTTTTGTACATGTAAGTAAACATGCCAACAGCAAAACTGCACGTTTACCTCCAACCTAGGGACCTTTTGTTAACGTACAGCTGGATTTCATCCAGACGCCTAAGACTAATAATTTACAATTTATTTTGGTAGTAGTGTGCATGTTCTCAGCATGGGTAGAAGCTTACCCATGTCGCAAAGCTGATGCAGACACAGTGGTAAAGAAATTTTTGCATAATTACATACTGAGATTCGGTATACCAAGCACCATCAACAGTTACCAGGGAACACATTTTAATAATGCATTGTTTAAAGAACTGTGTGAAATTTTTAATACTAAGTCGAGTCTTCACTGTCCCAACCATCCCCAGTCATCTGGATTAGTGGAAAGGGTAAACAGGACCCTTAAAAATAAAATTTCAAAGATTTGTGCTGAAACCCACTTAAAATGGCCCAAAGCCCTCCCCTTAGCATTAATGAGTAGGACTGTCTCACTGAATGCCACCAGGAAATTGAGTCCGTATGAAATATTAATGGGAGACCCATGGCCCTTCCAGCTACCCCTCCAGTGGGAAAAGCAGATTTAACTTTGTCAGACGATGCTATGATTTCTTATTGTTGGAAACTCCTTACTGTTTTGCAGCAATATCATCAAACATTTAGAACAGAGCTACCAAAGCCTCCTGACCAGCCCTTTCATCAACTACAACCGGGTGAACGTGAAAATTTCCCAGAGAAAAAACAGCCTCAGCCAAGGTGGAAGGGGCCTTTCAAGGTCCTGCCAACTACCATGACTGCAGTTCACTGTGCAGGACTACCAATGAAGATCCATTCATCTAATTCCAAGAAGACCTGTCATGTGGGGACTCCAGATGAATCATCGTAACCAACAGAGGGAGATCAAGGTGCGACAGATAAATCATCTGCTCAGTGAAGGTCAACTTCAGTAGCAGTCCATGATGAATCCAGTGACAACAGGTACTTTTGCTTCGTTTCTGCTGCTGTTTCCTTCTATAAACTGGTAAAGAGAAAACAGTTTCTTGCTGGTCCTTCGGCAATAAGCCAAAAATCTCAAAAAAACAAACTGCTGGATATGTCCATATATACCTCATCATTCTAAGGCAGGGATTCCTATGATTCCCATCCCTGCATCACAGGTGTCATTCGAAAAGGACCTTAATGACATCTGCTTAACCTGGTGTAATGTAACTGATTTTTCAAAGGTTGTGTCACAACTTGCAATCACACATCATGGAGACACGTTATGCTAGAAATGAGACTGTACCAGTGGGAAAAAGCGAATGTAAATGACACCAGGCATGAAAGTGTGTTAGACTCTTTGCACTTAAAAAAGCTATGACTGGGGGTGTTGCATGGGCACAAGTGGCCGTTACCACATCTGTGGTGATCGTACCCACCCCCGATTGCCTACAAACTGGCCTGATGTTGCTTTGTAGGCTATACTACTCCCGTTAGTTATTCAAACCCCCACCAGCAGGTAGACTGAGAAATAAGCGAGCAATCTACTGGTCAGAGCAAGTATTTTCAATTTCTAATCCTAGGTATGGAGTGCAAAGCACACTGCTTGAAATTACCATGCTTGCTCAAATTCTACAGGTGGTGGCCAACAAAACAAGCAACACATCAAGAAGACAAATCGGGAAATGACTGAAATGCGAACTGTGGTGTTACATAATTGAATGGCACTTGATATAATGCTTGCTGCAAAAGGGGGGGGGGGTCATGTGCCCTCACAGAGTCGTTGCTGTTCATATACTAGTGACCATCATGATGAACATGAAAAACTGGCAAATTTCATGGAACAAAGGACCAAAGATTTGGACAGCACATCAAAACAATGGACACTTTTTGGATGGTTGGGCAGTATTTTTGGTAACCTGGGAACTAGTATAATCCAAGGTATTGTCATTGTACTTTTTATTTTATTTGTGGTCATTTTGGTATTTTCTATTCTAAAGGCAGTGATTACAAGACGTTTAAACCTCACCTGCACATGAAATGCCACTGCATGTACCAATCAATGACAATTCTATTATAACAGATGGTGATTACTGTGACGCAGAGGCATACTTCATCAAGTTAAGAAAAATAAAAATATAATTACATGTACAGTATAACACTGCTAGTGTCAGAGGGAGGAAACTTATGGGACAAGATCAGCTTATTAAAATGTATATTCATTTCAGTTCTTTAATGATGCTACAATATGATTGTTAAAAAGCAAACACAATTTGTATGCAGGGCTGGGAAAAATACAGCTTCATAAACTAAAGTTATTACTGTGTTCTAACTGCACTCTTTTAATATGTAATAAGGGGGGAAAAAATGCTTCATAAAGTCAAGGCATGTTAGTTACTACAAAAGGAATTTGTTAACCCGACTCCTCCAGGCTAGGAGTGCATTGTTGCTAGGGAAGGTTCGAATCATCCAAGGTCAGAAACAAGACCCCTTGAAAGCAGGTAGATCATGTACAGATAGGTGTTCACGTGAAGTCTGAGGCAAAAATCACGAGGGATGATGATGACATTTGCAAAGTTTTCTATTAGCCAGAGTCATTGTAACGCAATAAAAATGCATGACCAGGTTTACTAAGAAAAATGTATAAAAGATGTAGTTTGTCTCTCTTCAGAGGGACTGATTTAACGACTGCTACAAAGATAGTCTCCCAGCGCTGTAAGAATAAAATTTCTGTTTGCACATCCTGAAGTGTTGCTCCTGACTGAAAGCATAGATTGTAAACTTTTAATGTTATTTATTTAGGACTATAACAACATGAAACAAATATCTTAAAGATCAACATGCCAAACAGTGTATGCATGTATCACAAAAGCTGAAAGTATAAACTTAAAAAAGCTGTTGTACATAACAAATGGGAATAATATAGAAAGTGTTGCCGTTGTGATAAGAAATTATCTTTGAATGTGAATGGTCTCACAGCTAAACACAAAACAGTAAGATTAGTGAACTACATTAAGAAATGCAGAGTGCAAACAGCTATGCTACAGCAGACACCCTTGGAAAGGGGAGAATGTTAACTCTATAAAGTATTTCAGGGTGGTTATTCAGAGGAATATCCGTCACAAGGGAAAAGGGGGGAGTACTTTATTGCAAGAAGAGCTAAAAAACAGTGACAAAAGAGGAACAAAAGATAACAATGGTAGATTCACAGCAGTAACAGGCTACTGGCAAAGGAGGAGGATTATGCTGGCATATACTTCTATTTTACCTAAAACTACTACAATGGAGGTTAAGAAAATTCTGGCAGAAATAATCAGCTTCCAGCAGGGAATATTATATTACTTACAGGTGGGAAATGGAATTTGATTTACAGTGAACATGCGTCTGAAGGGCCCAAAAGAGAAAATACAACAAAAGAGGGTACATTTTTGAAGACACTTATGAAAAATTTGGTATGGAAGACATGAACTCAGTAGCACGAACTTGCAGAGACTTTACATACAATTCCCCAGGGTACAATAACTAGGCTAGACTGGATGAATTATAAATCAAAGGGGCATATGCATCTTATTGACAGCTTTGACACATCCAATAACTATTTCAGATCATGCACCAATAACTACTAAAATGAAAATTAAAGTAAAAATGAGATGCTGGTGCTTCCCTACCTGATAAACAGAGAGGAATTTAAGAAAGGAGTAGTGAAAATTAAAAATCGGGAGTTATTAGGAAAGATACATTTCTACTGTAAATATAGTTAGGGAGTGGGATAAAGTGAAAGCGTAGTTTAAAAAAAAAAAAAAAAAGGAAGAAATATGATTTAAAAGTAACCAGAACTATTTAGAGGGACTGACAAAGGTTAAAGTACTGCAAAACAGGTGTAATCTCACAGAACAAGAAGAGGCACAACTGCAGAGTGCTACAGAGACAATGAGGAAGTACCTTGATAAAATGTATGAGTTTAGAAGGATTGGTATTAAGCACCTGTTTTTTGATAACTCAAGGAGCACAACTCAGTAAACAAAGTAGAAAGGATTGTTGCCAAGCTTATGGAGCCTATAACAAGGAAAATAACCAGGCGTCCTGTAGAGTGATTAAAAAATATATTTCACGAATTTTATAAAAATCTTTATAAAAGCAGAGAGAAATGCAGAAATCAAGAAAAAAGTACAAATGGAAATGTTTACAGAAGAATTAAACATGCTAAGGTTAGAGGTAGAAGACGCACGATTACCAACGGGATAAGAGGAGATGAGAAAAAGGTACACGGTTGCCACTCGCAATAGAAGTGAAACTTCTGCAAGGAGTGTGAAGGAAAGCCGCTGTATTTATCATTGGCAGCTAACCATTTCACAGAGTTTGAAGCAACACTGAGTAAGCGATAATGCCACAGTGTGTGTGTGTTAATGTGTAATTAACACCCGCCCCGGGTTGTCATGAGGCCCAACGCCACAAGCAGAGGGCCTGCACACCCCTGGAAGGGTGTTAATTACACATTCTCACACACACCCTGGAGGGCACTACTGCACTTGGAGAATGGGTTCTCTATAAAATTGTTGCGTTTTAATTTTTTTTTTACTACTATATTTTTTTATATATATTTTTGATATAAAATATCTCCTCCGCCTAATGCTTCAAATTTGCTGTATTATATGGAAAAGAAGCATTTTAAATCCAAAAAATAACATTTAAATAAAAAGATAACCAGGTATTTACTTTATTTTGTGGTCCCTTACTTCGAAAACTTTTGGTTCGTTGACCATCATTGCAAACTGAAGTTACTAAATAATGAAACACATTTGAGTTTCAGAATTTTATTTTCTTCAGAAAATTCATGCTAACAGAAATCATTTAATTAAGCAACACTGTAATTTTATAAGCGCAGTAATTAAAATCTTTTTCTATTTTTGGGCCTTTGTTCCTGCTTTATTTCAGGCTTTGTCAAGATTTCTTGTGTTAAGAGTTTGACAGGTACAGTCGACAGACAGGAAACCCTTTCAAATGATGCTGCTGCCAGCAGAGCGCTAAATCTCTCTCACTTTGTGTGTGGGAAATGCACGCTAACAGAAACAGTCATTCAAGCAACTTTGTAAGTTTATATGAGGAATTTTTTAAATCTGTCCCTATTTTTGGTTCTTTGTCGTCACCCTCCCCTCCTCGTTATTTGTAGCTATGTCCAGATTTCTTGTGGCTAGGAGTTTGACTGGTATGAGAGAGAGGTACAGAAACCTTTCAACAGATGCTGCTGCTGCGAGGGGACCACACATTCTGAAACGGTGTGTGGTTGAAAGTTAAAGTAGAGTAGGAAGTCAAACTTTGCCATTAGTGGGCAAAGTTTGACTTCCGTTTCATTCCGAGCACTCACACCATCCGCAGAAGTTTCACTTCAAAAATTAATGGCAAGAGAAGACCAGAACTGGCAGAGTTTTTAGTAAAATCTGTAGCAGATAAAGGATAATTAGTGAGACATATAAAGGATTGGGAGGGTGGCCTAATGGTCAAGGTGTTTGCCTTGCAAACACAAGGTGCAGGGTTTGAGTCTCACAAGGGATAATTGGCTAGGCTTAGAATGGCTTGCAAGGGCAGTTAGCTTAGTACTAATCTATGAACCTAAGAAATACTGCAAGATAACTACAGGAATCAGAGGACGTTAAAAAGGATTGGAAGAGAGATTTGATAAGCAACTCACAAAGAAACAGCTGGAGAATATGTGTACAGCCCCAAATACACAAAGTCTAGAATATGTAGAATTTTTGCTTGAAAAAGTGTTTCCATAGGTATTTTTATACTCCAAGCAGATTCTAAAGAAATTTTCCTCAGGTAGTTTGCCAATGTTGGAGGTGTGATGGGGAAGAAAGAGGCAACTGAAAACATATTTGAGTCGAATGAATTGGCAGACTTTAAAAATTCCCTGCAGACTACTCATCATTAATACTGGGTGAGCAAACTGACGCAACTCAAAAAATCATTTTTTCGGCTGCGATACAGAATCAGAACTGCTGTGTACACACAGTAAGACCTTGCAGAGTTAAACAGAGTTAAATTCTGATGACTTCCAGAAAAAAAAAAAAAAAAAAAAAAAAAAAAGAGCATTTACTAGAAAATGGAAATCAAAATCTAAACCAACCATATTACAAGTTGTGGATATAGTAACGGAGATAAAACAAAATGGAACTGGGATCTTTAGAAAAGGGTAGGAGCAAATTACATTGAAAAAATGGGAATTGTGGGAACAATGCATGCATAATAATATTCTGAAGAAGTGAGATTTAAGTAAGGCAGGAATTGAATAAGCTATGCAATGTTCAACTGACAATGACTGTAGAGAGGATTACATGTATAATGTTTGCAACTGAAAATATTTCAGTAAGGTTTGTTTTCAATTATAAGGGTAGGATTATTGAATTATCACTAAATGACATGGGGAAATGTGTTTCTTCTTTGAAAAGAATGCTAGGACCTTTCCTTTTTCATATCTGCTTCTCACATCTCCAAGCTGACAGGCAGAACCTCTGCCTTACAAGGTATGCAAGAGACTTAAAACTGGGTTTTTTCTTCAAACCCAGTTTCTTCAGCACTGGTTTTAAAAATGCCTTTTCATTCAACCCCTTGCCTTGATATGCCATAAGTCTAAGTATCCATCTGACCTCTCTGTTCTCAGTCATATTACAAATATGAAAAAGCATCTTTAAAACCCAGTGCTGAAGAAACGGGGTTTGAAGAAATGATTTCACAACATTTATTTTGTGTGTTTTTAGTGATTTTATTAAGTGATTTTTCTGTATTTTATAAACATTACTAGTGATGCTGGTAAGAATGGACATCAGAACAATGGATTAATTGATAGATTTTCAATGGATAGCTATAACTGGTTTATTAATTAAATGTTCTACTGCATTTTCATGTTGAAAAAGGTCCGATGAAGTTGTCGTGAAACCGCTTACCTATTTTAAACTAGTTTCTGATTAAACGGTTTGGCTTTTTATGAATGCTCGGGCCATGTTTTACTCTGTGGCTATGTTTCATGTTTTCACATTATTAACTTGGTTAAACCACAGGAGTACTCATTTCCATAGTAGTGTGTGTGTTTGTTGTGTTACTTATAATCAACCAAAGTTTATTACTGAAATGGCCTGTATGAAGCTGGCTCTGATGGATCGTTACCCTTTTTTTTTAGGTATTATAGCAACCACCGCTTTCTTCCAGGATGTTGGTACTTTTCTCTTAAAATACTGTTAAACAAAACCTTCCACATCTTTCAGTTTTTTCCCTCTGAGATTGCAAACTTCCACAGAAATACCATTTACTCCTGCTGACTTTCCTGTAGATTGGTTACACATCCCCATTTTTATCTCCTCCTATCTTAACTGTTAGTAATTAAGCCTCCTCTACCTCTAACCTTTGCATATTTAATTTTTCCGTAAACATTTCCATTTGTAACTTTTCTTGATTTCCATATTTCTCTGCTTTATACAGACTTCCAATGAATTTCCGAAATATTTCCAATACTTCTACAGGATTCCTTGTTATAGGCCCCAAAGCTTGGTGACAGCCCTTTCTACTTCTGTTGCCCAAATTGTTATGCTAAATGTTTTTATACTCTGGAGTGATTATCAAAAAAAAAAAAAAAAAAAAAAAAACATTGCTTAAGGGGTGCAGCTTGGATAGCAGGCTGAAAGCAGCTGAATTATTGAGCTCTGCAGTCTTCATCTTTTCCCGACAAGATTTTTTTTTTCAATTTCACCAACGACCTGAAACCATTAATACTAAAATCTGAAAGCCGTAAAATACACGTTGGTGTAATTTACAACAAAAATCTTCATATTTTCCTGTAAAACTCTCCAGAAAGGACACCGAAATTACATTCATAAAGGAAGATGAGCAACTCCAAGTTTTCCCAGCAAGAAAATCCAATGAAGAAAGAAATACAACAAAGCTTACCACAGTTCAAGACTTGGTGATTAAAATAGATAAACTAAACCTAAAAGTGGACAACATAAAAGAAGATACCAAACAAATAGCCTTATTGAATGAAGTCCTTAAACAACAAACTGCCCAGACTGCTGCACTTGAAGATTCTGTAACACATAGACCACAGAGCAACAGAAAAGGAGAAAACAATCCTTCTTCAAGAGGACACCAGACTCACTGAGAAGATGGATGACATTGAGAATAGAACCAGAAGAAACAATACAAGAATCTATGGCATTCCGGAGCAGATGGAAGGGGACAATGTGATAAATTTCATGAATTCTTGGGATTACTAAAATCTTAAATCTACAAGAAGCATTATCCTTCGGGACAGAAAGGGCACAAAGATCTTTAACCACAATTTCTGCATCCAGTAAAAACTGCCGCCCTAGATCTATTATTGTAAAATACCTTGTATTAAGAACTGCCTGGTCTCCTGCTCCATTAAAATTGATAACCAAATCACTAGATTTGACAATGACTTCTCATCCCTTATACTGTCCAAAAGCATGTGGCCCTCTAAGAAAATCGTTAAAAAAAGGAAGAAATCAAAGCACAACTTCTATTTCCTGCAAGAATAAGACTATCCCTGCCTGCGGGAAAGAATACCTTTACAGATTCTTAGAAAGTGCCAAAAGTTGACTAGCACAAATTTACTCTCAGCTGACTGTTTGCTTGTTATTTTGAACGTAGTCTCAATGTTTACCATTATTCCCAACTTGGAAGGGGCAGATTTAGTTGGAAAATATTTACTTGAGTTTAGTCCATATAACAGGGTTAAGACTGATTTGTCAATTTATTGAATTTGTTTTGCAAAATAATCTATTTGTTTTTGACTGCGAGTACTTAAACAGATCCCTGGCATAGCTATGGCACTTGTGCCATTAGCTAGACCAACATGGCGTTTCCCCAATGGGAAAATTTTAATGTTTTAGTTCTACTATTATTCTAGATGTATTAAATTTTACTGTTGCTTCATGGACGATATAAGTTTTGTTATGGGCTGGCTCAGTTACACAGTTGCAGAGTTTCAGTGCACAATTATTAGCATGGGACTACCTCCGCTTCCTTGAAAATTTCCATGACTAGTATTGAGTTTTTGGATGTTGAGATATATAGGAATCCTGATTTCCGAGTGCCATAGAACCTCCTTGCTTCATATAAATAGCATGCACCCTGGACACATTTTTCAGAATGTGGTATGTGTATTTCTAGGTTAAATTTGGGTGAGGATGAATATTCTAGTGACCTCAAGGATTTGAGATTGAATTTTATTGAAAGAGGATACAAGGAGAATGGAGGTGGAGTATGGGTTGTCGCAGAGTATACAATTAACGGATACATGGGCTAGACCATATTTTTCTACCCCTGGTAAATGTTACAATAGTTAGACATTACAGGAGTAGAGAAGTACCTTTGTTCCTACATTTTAGTAGTGAGGCTGACGTCATCAACAATGTTATAATGAAACACTGGCTAGTTCTGACCAAAGATATCATGGGGACAGTGGGATCCCCCCCCCCCCCATTTAACTTTAGAAATGAGAAGTCCTTGAAGCAACTTTTATGCTATCCTGATGTTTTTAACTGTAGTGTCATTATACACTGGATCTTTTCCAGGACTCTCAGCATACACAGCCCTGGGATTATTTATTGACTCAAATGTACCACTACAAAAAGTCCAAATCAGTTCATGTAGTCCTATATGGTTTTATTTTCTTTACCTTTCTAAATGTCAACAACTCTTACAATCGTTTTTATGGAATTGCTGCTTGTACATGACCACAACCGCTTATAAGGGAGACTAAATTGTCTCCGTTTTTACTTCATTGCTAAAATACTGTTTTAGACATTTTAACAACGCCTTATTCCATTGTACTAACACTGGGCAATACTTCTATGTAACAGCAAAATTCTTCTGGAGTTTGAGCAGTCGCATTTTTCAGAAAAAGTCCCTGTGGAAGTCCAGTCTCTTAAAAAATGTCACTGCATGCACTGATAAAGACATTTAATGTCAGATGCAGAACTACATGAACAAAGGTATCCTTTACAGAAGAATTATCAAACATCTTTAACTGAAAGGGTGGCAGTTTTCAAACTTTATCATTAAACCTGTAACTACACATAGAAAGAACAGTGAATTGCATCACTATCAGTAAAACTTTGTAATATACCCTAGTAACCCTTTTAGTAACCCTTTCAGTAACCTACCAAAGTTGAGAAGTTTGCACACTACAAAAAAATTTAAAACACTGTTTAACTTGTTTGGAAGACCAAAGAGGATTATAATTCAAAGAATGCAATGGAGTAGAATATTGTATGGTGAAATTAAATCTGTCTTGTCTAAAAGTGAAATATTTGTTACTTCAAACAGCAATGTAAAATGTTCCTCTGTAACAATTTAATTTGTTAACCTTGAAGATGGGCTGATCCAAGGACCCCTTTCAGCCATGGCCCATGTATGTCATACATTAAAACACGATTTCCAAACATAGTACACTATTATATTAACTAACACACAGAAATAAAAGATACTTTTTTGAAAGAATAAGCATTTATTTTAAGAAAACAAATAATAAAACAACCAGTTTAAATAACTGAAAGGCTTGCTGTCCGAAGTTAAGCGACTGTATTCTATAATACAAACAGAAAAAATACTCAAAAACGTGCAATAATGAAATAAAAGTAAAAAATAAGCAATCAATGGAAAGCCCCCTGCAAACAACAAATAATAATTAGCGGCCAGTTAGTAAAAATCAATCCAACACTGTTGAGTTTCATCCAGTTGGCTTCAGTGACCCCATAAATCATCACCATCCATGGAATTAGAATTTGCTAAGCAAGTAGGAACAGAAACAGATTGCAGGGCTTTCCATCACATAAGCACATACCACATACATCCAACCTCAGGGTCACCAATGTGCATACTGTACGCGTTTTGGATGTGAAGAAAATGGAAAAGTGAGGCCATGCAGACTCACCACAGAAAGCACTCCGGACAAAAACTGAACCAGGACAACCTCTTACTGGCAAGGCAACAAGGCTACACACTGCACCACTGTGCCATCCAGTAATTAACACAATTTAAAATCAGACAACAGCCTGCCAAAGGTGCAACCTACTTCTGACTTAAGTAATGAAAACATTTTTCTGTTATTGCTCATCAATTATACCACTTTATTTGGTTTAAATTCTGTATAACTGATTCTAAATATTCTTTTAAAAGTTTAGCAAATTCTTCGATATCACGACATTTGCACATAACGTTAGCCAAGACAGATTCAACAGAAAATCGGTCGAGGTATACATGTAACTGAGGACTATAATCGTGTCTCCAATCATAACCACATTATGTGTTTGAGAAATGGATACCAAGAAATTCACCTTGAGATCAAAGGTCAAGGGGTGAATCTTGGCAACAAAGTCAATGTAGGATTTCGATTGGATACCAGACCATAACTCTTTGCAGTGCATGAAGCTTTGCTGCTCCATGTACAACAGGTTAAATAAGAACACTGGCAAACAGGCAGTAGCAACACATCTGTCAGCTTATTGGTTCACTATTCATTAGCATGCCAAAGGATCAAAAATCAGAGAAAGTTTTTAAAATATTGCTTTAATTCAATTAAAATTTTAATACAGAACATCAGGTTTTGCATCACTAAGCGTTTCTGAATAAAGAGTTAAACTCTGTTTTGGGCATTTATGAATGACCATAATCTTCATTTACTTGCCAAAAAAAAAAATCAAACAAGTTTAGAACAAAATTATGAGATGAACTCAAGGGCACCTTACAGGTAGGCACAGCAGGCATGAAAGAAGCTATTTCTACTTCTGCCACTGTTCGTTGCGTGGCACTAAGTAATTGATTCTTAGCACTAGACCAAATATTAAACAGCATTTAGAAAAGTACCAACTTTGGGGTTGGTTCTAACACCTGGAAAGGTGTTAGAATTTGTTAAAACACCTAAGTGTTGTTAATATCAGGTCTCACCCTAGAGTAGCACTACTAACTTGTCTCTTTTGACATTGGAGCATAATCACTGAGCTCCACGCACTAGAACAATAATATATGCTATAAGGAAGCATGGACATAAAATGAAAGTAGTAGGTAACCTTTACATAAATTCTACCAAACAGCATTGTGTAGTTACTGCTTCCATTTTTACTTAAATAATTCTATTAAACCATCTCAAAAAGTTAGAACATTGTTAATACAACACCACATACATAAATAAAACAAACATTAACTAACTCTTTAATAAACTCAAATACTTCTGGTATGAAGTTAATCTACTGAAATTCTCTGCTAAACCTAATCCAATTAAATCAGGGACCACTCACCTGCTCCGACTTTTTCCAGACACTTTAGCCACTCTTCCCAAGCTACAAATAGCAACTTCACTCCCTTGTTCAACTTCCCAGAGCTCCTCCCCTTCTACTTCAGGAAAAAATCTCACCAAAACATATGTAATCTACTTGGAAGCATGCCCAAGCCCCACCCCTCAGCTTCACATCACATTTTTTCCTAGTTTAATCTACCACTACAAGGAATTTTTAACCAAACCTCGTCACGTTTTAAACTACTGAAGACAAAACATAATGCCAAACACCTGGAAAACAGCACTCATTACCCCTTTCACGCAAAATAATGAAACCTCACACTTCCGTCAAGGTTCCATCCTACCCCCTTCTTAGTTAAGCTACATTCACAATATCACCTAATCCTAAAACAGCATAGACTCTGAACATGTGGCAGTACAATGATAGCACTTTGGTGCCTGATGACATTCTCCACAACACGGAGAGAGATAACTTGGCAGGAGCAATACTCGCTGACTACTCAAAAGCCTTTGCCCTAATCAGCAACCAAAAGTCCTCCTTTTTGGTCTTCAAAACACTGGCATTAGAAACATTCATCCCTCACCTGCTTTCAAGACATCTTGTCAAACAGATCATTGAAAGTTAAATGAAATTAGTGTTTTCCTTTTCTCAACCCACATCTTTCAGTGGGAGTACCCCAATATTATATCCTAACTTATCTCCTCTAATTTTCATTAACAACTTACAGTATGATCCTAATATTTTAATATGTACATTATAATACAGCAATATGTATGCAGTCCTATCATAATACAGTATGTTCCTAATATTTGTGCGTGAATGAGTGTGCCTTCTTTGAAGGCTGGGTGTCGGGCTGGCAACTCGGCACCATAAAAACTTACTGCCAATCATTAGCGGACCGGAGTTCCACTGTGGCGACCCCTAACCGGGAAAAGCCGAAAGACATTACTTTATGATCCTAATATTCTACAACTCATCCTCACATTTACTACATGTTAATAATCTTTAGGACCAGCCACATCCACTCTACAACTAATACAAAACTGCAAAAAGACTAACATCTCTGTTCCTTGCTCAGTAACTACAAAAACAAAGCGTGCTATATGACACCACCCTAAAAATCACTGCCCTTTGCAGCACACCAAGACAAACAAACAAATTCTTCAAATACCTCAGTTTGTGGCTAGGCCAAGCACTAATATTCCATACCCATATTTAGAAATTAGGGTCAAAAATTAACTCACTTCTCTTTTGGGCCAGAAAACCTCACCTAATTTATCAAAACCAGCCATCATACGGACTACAGGCAAAAGAACTCTTTTGGCACAGCTCAAAAATGGACTACTCCTAACAGAAACAGCCTTTAAGAACTTCTCCATACTACAGACTATCGGAAACAAAATGTGACACATTATCACTCACCTTTCTCATGAGAACCACTCCCTCACCCTCAGAGAGGCCAAATAACTCCCTCTACAGCACAGTACACATATTGCTCGGTTTTCTCAATCTTCAAGCTTCTCCAACCCAGCTTAATCCTACCATTAGTTGCCAAACTTTAGATTAATACAAAACACACACACACACCATCCCAGCTAGTCTACGTACTAATCTTCCAAACATCCATCCCATCCTTCAAAGTTGCATTCTCCCATCAATAGCATAACCAAACTTAAAAACCTGAGCATACAAACAAAAGAAGTTGTGTTTAAGGCACTTGCCTGACATACTAGAACTTTTATTTGACCTTGCTACCTACACTGCATGCTATTTGGCAAACTTTAAAAGATTAAATAAGGTTTTTCCTTAATCTGTCATGCCATCACAGTAACAGTTAATATATCACTACTGTGAAATGCTCTTAAGTATGCTTCAAAAACACTCCAAGCCTATGAACTCTACCGTACAGATTAACAAGACCATTATAGAGTACAACGCCCCTTTTGGAATGTACCTCACAAGACATCTGCAGCAGCTGGAAAGGCCACAGAAGTACCTCACAAAGAGTATTACTGGCCTCAAACAAATGCCCTACACTGACCGCCTCAATAAACTCCAGCTTTACTCCGTAGCATATCACCTACTCCGAGGTGATCTCTGCCTAACATATAAAGCTATGTCAAACCCAGAGCTGTTGGACATGCTACAACTAAAGAAATCCCAATCCCTCTGAGCTACACGCTCTAGGGACCTAAACCTTGTCACCACAATAAACAGGACATGCTGGAGAGATAGATTCCTGTCCCAGAGACTTCCCATACTCTGGAACAGGCTACCCATCTATGTCAAACAAAGTTCTTCATTAGCACTCTTCAAGAAAAATCTTGATGAGTGGATGGGAAATAGGACATACACCCCAGGGATTACTTCTGTGTCTCTGCTCGACAGTGGCACAGGAAAATAACTTTCTTCGGTGGCGTAAACCAGGGAACCTTGTTGGCTAGGCTTACGTAGGCCCTTAGGCCGATAGCCTAGTACCTACCTATGAGCCTATGCTCAGTCAAAAAATACCCAATTCCTGAAATGAAAAATAAACGCTCCATTAAAAGTACAGATCTGTCTGTATTACATAAAACAAGTTTAACTGTTTTGCCTACCTGATAAGTTCATAGATTATAACCATGCTAACTGCCCCTGTGGGCCATTTTAGGCCTAGACAATCACCCCATGTGAGAATCAAACCCTGCATCCTGTGTCTGTAAGGTGAACACCTTGACCATTATGCCAACTTCCCAACTAGATACTTTTGATTAAATATATTATATACACACACGTACCATTATCATAAAATGTTTACTGGTACAAACATTATACAAATGCAACTCACTTGGACATATGTTTTAGAAGTCCTTCTCAAAACCCATAGCTTGTACAATGCTTTCATTAAAAAGTTCCTACCAAAAGTATCATTGCAGAAAGGCAAGATCCAACACGATATGAAAGAACATTTTACATGGAAACATCTTAATCCTTTCCAAACAAAAGCTAAATTCTTTGTCACTATAATTCAAGCATTTCTAATTCTATAAGACAAAAATAGTTATGGCTACATTCTCCAATACACCAATTCTTAAGATTCACAAAATTACTCACGGTTTGTACATTCTAATTTGCTCCAACAACTGCATATTACCACTCTTAAACAGTGCTACAATTAATTCAGTTACCAGGACTTTATGAATGACCTCCGAGAGTATAAATACAGTAATTTAATAAATATTTTGTTGTGTGTCTGTAAAACACAAAAGTACATATTCACACACACTTAAATAAAATACTGGTGCATTCCTTTAGTCACACTGAAAATAAACCAGGTATATATGCTATACTCACCCATTTACCAAAAAACAAAAGCAATTATCTTAAAAAAAAAAAACAAAACAAAAAAAAAAAAAAACTGCAGCCTGAATTAAGCTTGTTAAACATAACACAACACAAAAGTCACTCACAGAGTCTTTAACACCAAAAAAATGTAATAACCGAGATTAGCCTTGTTATGAAATTAACATGTTTAAAGGAAAAATAAATTGTGACTATGATTAAAAAGACAAATTTACTTGGTGCTGGGATTGTTGCTATACACCCCTTTATTGGACAACATATTCATTTCAGTTTTCTTGTAGTGTACTGGCTCACTCGCCGTTTACTTTCTTAATTACAACCATACCCATTCTAATAATCTCAAAAAAATACATAAAACTAACACATTTCTAAAATGTTTTGCAAAAACACAAAAAACAATAAAAATGAAATGGCACAACAAAATACTGTCACCACCACATGGAACTACATTAATTGGAATGCGGCACTGCTATTCAATACGGCAATTTAACTTGGAATAAATGAAATGCGAGCATGCAAGACTTGACCTTTCATCATAAAACTGACTTCCACTAACATCTAAAAACATACCATTTATTATGCAACGTTGATCAGGAAAATGCAAATTTACAACTGGGGATGTGATTTTAATCACACAGATCACACGCACGTGCATTACTTCACTTATGTATAGTAAACTGACACAAGTTGGGAACTATCACGTCAAAACAAAACCCGTGGATACCAGGAAGAACAAAAACATAAAATGCAATGACACAAAATAAAACTGCATTAGAACAATCTAGCCAATCATAACGTAGTTTGCCTACAATTCGTAAATATTTACTTACAGGGGGTGAAAGCATAAATTTCAAATGACAACCAACTTCTGAATGCTCTGCTCTACATAATTAACAATAGCACAGCAAATGTATAAATTGATCATTTAAAACTGCACATTTCAACTATGAACTTTTTAAATATCAATAATTGGGAAATAAAGAACTACCAAAACTTTAAAAAAGTATTCTAAACAGTTTTATATGAAAACTAACCATGTCTGCATTTCTTGCAAGATGCTAGTGCCTTGCAAGATCCTCCTCCACAGCTACCCCATACCCATAAACGCTTGCATACGTGCAACAATGAAAAAAACTCAAGCATAAACCTACATTGCTAATCAACTGATCAATAAGACTGACCTGAAAAGATTAAATGTACTATGCTGTTACACTGTATACCTAACCGTACAGTACAACCTAGGAGGCCTGGAGGTCGGCTCCTCTTCATTCCTGCCATATCTGCTGTACCTCCCTAGGATACGGCCCCGCTGTTTCGTCGAGAATCGAGCCACAGTCTGGGTTTCCCAACCAGAAACCGTAATACCTGTGAGCCTCTGCCTTACCTTTTTGATATTGTACAGTCGAGTGAGCATCCCAATGCCCCTGTCGTTCAAGATGGTCAGTTTCTCAGCCAGCTTTTGCTGGCTAGGCTGCAGCACTGCCCGCGACATGCTGCTGCTACCTTAAATCAACTCCTTAAAGTCCGTCTAATTCCACAAAACGAAAAATTATTTCTCCGTGCTTAGCATTAAATGCTGCCCATATCCGGCAAACTGGATAGACCCTGTGACACTAATACAACTACCGTACAATAGGGTCGGTTAATTCTTCTCCCTTCCCACAGAGATTCCCGTCTTCTCTAGGTGTTGCCCTGATTTTCAGAACGAGGCTTTTCCTACAACTAGCGACGCGGGTCACGTGACTCGTCTCCATGCAGTGGGAATTGGCAAATTGGGTTGGCATTTCCGCTGGGAATGTCCGGCAGACAAAAAAGGTAATATAAAATAGACGTAGTAGCTTTAATTTTTACATGGAAGTAGAAGGAGGAATCATATGGTTCACTCAGTACCAAACTCGTAAATATAATCCCGTAGTCCCATAAAATTTCTTATATCCTTTTTTGTGTTTTGTAACAAAATATTGTGGAAAGATCACATTTCCTGATATAAATTTAAGGGTACGTGGTCCATCTAGCCAGTTATCTTACATCGCCTTTTAACTGCGTAATTTTCAATTTTCTCAGCATTTTCGTCTACTCGTCAATTCTACGGTCCAGCCAGCCAATATATTCTACACAGCCTGTCAACTTCTCAACTGTATTGTCTACAACGACTCCCCCTCTATGGCATTATGCTCTGCCTGTCATTTTCATCCACATATGGTATACTTACCAAATTTAAATATTTATTTTGTGATATTTGTTTACAGAGGTAGTGCACTGTTAAACAAGAAACGATCTTTATTGAATTATCACTTATGACATAGGCAATCATACATTTATATAAATGAAAACAAGAAATAGTGACATATTTTCAGTTGCAAACATACATCATTTATAATCTATACAATCATTGTCAGTCAAACATTACATAGCTCATTCAATTCCTGCCTTCCATTAAACCTCATTCTCTCTCCAAAAACATTATTTTGCATGTATTGTTCTCAAAATTCCCATTTTTCTATGTAATTTGCCCCACTTTTCTAAAGGTCCCACATCCACTCATATATGTTACTATATTCACTACTACTAGTACAGTTGATTTAGAGTTTGATTTCCATTTTCTAGTGATTGTTTTCTTGGCAGCCACCAGAATTAAACTCAACAAGGCCTTACTTTCTCTAGGTAATTCCACTTCTGTATAACAGATCAGAAAAAGAAGTTATGTCTTAACATAACGTTCCATCTGTATTGTTGATCTTCGTTCATTCATTACGATGGGTTATCGGTTCTGTTCTCGGAACTGAGCCAGCCTTATACCAAGCTTGCGTTAGCCAAAAACTCTTGAGCTAAGATCCTACCAACAATGCTCTGCTCCCTGTTACCTCAGATCAAGTTTGCAAGTTGATAGACAAAAGTAGAGGCTACCTCTGGTCTGAACAGACCTACAAGAAAGAAAGAAGAACCATATGAAACCCACCAGGAACCTCTGGAGGGGGAATGGAGGGTGGGGAGTAATGAATGAACGAAGATCAACAACACAGATGGAACATTATGGTAAGACATGTTGTTAATCTTCGTTCATTCCTTATGATGGGACAGAGTCCCCAGCTACCTATATCCCTGGGCAGCCCTCATGGAAGGACATTCCTGAGCACCATGGAACCAAAAAAAGCTCTTACTCTGGAGGCCAAATCCAATTTGTAATGAAGAATAAAGGTATGGGGGTTGGCCCAAGTCGCAGCTGAGCAAATGTCATTGTGGGAAGCCCTAATATGGAAAGCTGCTGAAGTTGCCCTTGACCTTGTAGAATGGGCCTTCACTTTGTGAGGCAAGGTGATGTTGTTCTAGTTGTAGATGAAGGTAGTGCAATTTCTCAACCATGACAGTAATGAAACTTTAAAAACAGGACAACCTAGTCTTGGTCCAGAAAAAGCCAGAAATAATTGGTCTGATTTATGGGTAGATTTTGTTCTGTCCAAATAAAAACGTATTTTCCTGTGAACATCTAGGGAGTGCAGGCAATACTCTCCCTTGTTATAATGATTAGGAAAAAATACTGGGAGGTCAATAGACTGGTTGATAGACCGCTCTGACACCACTTTCAGTAAGAAGGAGGAATTGGTTCTTAGTGAGAGTCTATCCTTATGGAAAATAAGGTGGGGGCATTTGATGCATACGGCTTGAAGTTCTGACAGACGTGTGGCTGATGTGATGGCAACTAGAAACAAGGTTTTCCAAGAGTGGTACTTTAAGTCACATGAAAATGCAGGTTCAAAGGGGGGTGCTGTTAGGGCTTGCAGAACCAAAGCCAGGTCCCAAGATTGTACTGGTTCTCTAAAGGGAGGCTTTAGGTGAAAAACACCCTTCAAGAAAGTCTTACAGAGTCTGTGTGACATGAGTGAAGAGTCCTGGAAGCCAATGTGGAAATTAGAAATGGGAGCTAAATGAACAGGAACAGTAGAGGCTGATACCCCAGATTGAAAGAGATCTGATAAATGATCTAATACCACTGAAACTGGGACTGACAAGGGGTCCAGTTGTTTGTTCGATGCCCATAAGGTAAATCTTTTCCATTTGCTGAGATAAGTTAGCCTGGTGGATGATTTATGAGATGCAATAAGAATATTGCACACTGGGGAGGATAGGTTATCCTGCCTGGCAATCATTGGAAGTAGAGAAATCAAGCTGTCAGCTTCATGTTTGTTAGATTGGGGTGGGTCAGACCCTGCAGATGGGAGATCAACCTCAGAGTTGGATTGAGTATCCACGGTCAATCTAGCAGATGTGGCCAAAGGAAGGGAAACCAAACTTGTCGAGGCCAATATGGTCCAATGAGGATTACTTTGCTCCTCAACTGCCATGCTTTCTTCAAAAATTGGGAAATGAGGGGTAGAGGAGGGTAAGTATAAATTAGACCCGAGGGCCAAGCATGGACTAGAGCATCTCTTGGTGACTGTCCCCGAGGGGGGATCAGGGCAAAGTAGTTGCTGCACTTGTAGTTGACTGGGGAGTAGAACAGATCGCAGCAAGGCTGGCCCCAGCGGTTGAAAATTTTTGCCGCTATCACAGGATTGAGGGAGCACTCGTGAGGTTGTAGAATGCACCTGCTCAATTTGTCCGCTATCACGTTGGAGCTCCCAGGAATGTGCATTGCAGTTAGAAAGTGGTTGGAAGCTATCTCCTATTGCCATATTCTGAAGGCCTCTCGGCATAACGGGTAAGATCTGGTCCCCCCTTGCTTGTTGATGTACCACACTACTGACATGTTGTCTGATTGGATTGCAGTAGTCCCTGTTGGAAGGATCGAGTGAAATGCTTGCAATGCTAGTAGCACTGCCCTCAGTTCCAGGACATTGATATGCAAATGAGCCTCTGTCTCCGACCAGGTGCCTTGGACCGAGTTTCCCTGACATAGCCCCCCACCCCATCAGGGAAGCATCCATGGTCACCGTGGCTTTTGGCTGATGGAAGCTGAAGGGGCGAGACCATTGTTGGGGATTTTGAGATGACCACCAGACAAGTCTTGCCTGCATCTCTGAGTTACACTTATCTGAAAAGACAAAGGATGTTGTAGAGGGTACCACTGAATGATAAGTAGACACTGAAGAAGTCTCATGTCTAACCTGCCCAGAGGAACAATGGTGATCAAAGCTGCCATCGACCCCAAGAGTTGGAGTATGGACCAAGCAGAAGATTTCTGATGACAGATTAGTGGCTGAACCTGTTGTCTTATTTTTTGAAGTCTGTGATCCGGAAGAGATCCTGTGCAATTTCTCATGTCCAACAGAACTCCGATGAATTCTAAAGATTGTGCTGGGGTCGTGTTGGACTTCTCCCAGTTTATAGTGATTCATAGGCACTGAGCTGTGAGAAGAGGGTAATCCAGGGCTTCCTCCAGTAGGCACTTGGTAGGGGCAGTAAGGAGCCAGTCTTCTAGATATGGAAACACCTGGAATCCTTGAAGTCGCAGGTGAGCAATAACCACTGCCAAGCATTTGGTGAACACTCTGGGGGCTGTAGAGAGACCGAAGGGCAGTGCTCAAAATTGGTAGTGATTGGCTCCTATGTGGAAGCGGAAGTATCTTCTTGTGCATTTGTCCACTTTTATTTGGTAATACGCATCTTGAAGATCTATAGAGCATATCCAATTGTCTCCTTCCAAAAGAGGAAGGATATACTGAACCATGACCATCCGCAATTTCTCTGTTTTTACAAATTTGTTTAGTGTGCTGAGATCCAGAATCAGTCTCCAGTCCCCTGTCTTTTTTGGCACTAAAAAGAACCTTGAGTAAAAACAGGATCCTATCTGGTCTGGGGGGGACCATTCGAATGACTCTTTTTTTTGTAGCAGCTTTCAGATTTCATGTGCTGCTGCTTCCTCCTGACTGGGTGGGACGTCGGGTAAATTTCTGGGCGAAGTGGGACAGAGATGGAAGGGAATGCAGTAACCTCCGGATATTATCCATTGTACCCAAGAATCAGTGGTTATGGTTCGCCAGGCAGTAGGGTTCAAGGAAAAATGACCCCCGACTACTTCCAGAGGTGAGCAGTTGGGCAATGCTTCAGGAACGCTGGTATCTTGGATCAGGAAAGTGTGTTTTTATGCTGGTAGGGTTGCTCAGAGAAAAAATCTCTGAAACCCCGGTTTTGCGGACCCCCCCTGCCCTGAAAGGGGTGTCTTCCATTAGAGTTTCCCCCTCTGCCCTTAGGGGAGAACTCGGCACGTGCGTCATGGAAAGAGCCCTGTGATTTACTGTGCCATATCTTCCCGCTCCACTGATTTCTGGAGTAGAATCGTTGAGGGGTGGAGTGTCGGACACTAATGGCAGACAGGGTCTTACCATCTTGTTCACACCTTGCCAGCGTATCCTTAACCTTTGGGCTAAACAATGAAGAGGCCTTGATGGGGGCATTCATAAAGGAAGCCTTAAAAGAGTTTGCAAAGGTGCATCCAGGCATGCCATCTCGTGACTATGTCTGCACCTGCCGCTCTAGCCGCACCTTCCGTTGCGTGTGAAATGAGGCGCATGGAAGAACTGGAAATAGATTCCGGGTTCACTATCTGAGAGGCTACCTTGTCGCGCACCTCATCAGAAACAGCTCCTGCCAAGGTTTTAGAGAGTTCGTTGATGAGGTCCCTCTGGAGCCTCGTAAAGTGTGTCAAGTAGTTCAAGGACCTCACAGCAAAGGTTGATGAGCAAACACACACTTCCCGAGTCTGTCTACCGCCCGTGACTCCTTGTTGGGCAGATGGACAGTCTGGCTCTCTTCTGCCAAGTCATTTTTGGTTGTAGCCGTCACCACCATGGCATCTACTGGAAGACCTTTGGACCAATGAGGATGTTCAGCAGAGGGAGATAAAATTTTGTCAGGCCTCCGAGGTATAGCTTCCAAAGTGTCAGGAGCCTTCCATGCACACTGGACAATGAGCTGGAAAAACTCATCGACCAGTGGGGTAACCCAGGAGGTAGGGGGCCAGGCATGAAAGGCCTGCAGGAATACAGATTCCTCTGAGGAAGGGTTAGAGGACTTCCAGTTACCCCTGTGTCTTAGGATCTCAAGGATGTCACCAAAGGACACCTCATCAGAGGGTGACCATGGGGACCCTTCCCCGTCATCAAAGTCCATATCTTCGGTTAGAGACTCCTCAGTGGAGTCCATGTGCTTCCTCTTGCATGAAGCCTTGCAAGGGACTTCCTCAGTGGGGAGCTCTGGGGAAGATTTTGAGGAGGGGATCTCCTGCAGGGGAGAAGCCTGAGGCCCTTGTGCCCGGGGTCCAGTAGTTGTGGCTTGTGACAGTTGTGGCACAGAGGGGGGCAAGGATTCCAACAGGGATATTTTGCCAACAGAGGCAAGTGCCCTCTCCATGGCATAAAAGGCCGGACTGCCCGAAGAGGGATGGGAGCCTGGAGCTGAGCACAACAACCTCGGAACCGGGATCACACCCCGCTCCGACGAGCTGACCCCCAGACCAGGAGTTTCAAGAGGGCTGTGAAGAATGAGGGGAGGAAAATTCCTGGAGGGTGCCATAGAAAATACTGGCATCAAACCAAGAATGCCTACCCCCACTGCACAGCTGCTAGCCTGAGAAGGGCCCAGTGCCCAGTGCACCGAGGGCCACAAGGACGACTCTGGCTCCAAACTAGGTCCACTGTTGGAATTAAAGGAAGGGAAGCTGCTATCAGAGGAAGGGGCTTCGATGCTTCCTTGGAAGTCAAAGGAGGAGTGTAAGATGGAGTCTGTGGAGAAATACGGTCACCTGCAAGAGGGAACACAGCTTTAGATGGATTAGAGAGTGCCCTGGCCACAAGCAACTGATCAACAAGCCACAACACATCCTGTTCTGAGAGGCTCCTGATCGACTTCATAGAGAGACCTGATGGAGATTCTGGCCTGTCCAAAAAGGGTCTGTACTGACTTCCCACAAAAGGGTCTATGGAGGGAGAGTACTTAGTTCTGGTGGGTTCATGTAATGTAGAACCAGGAGCCAAGGGTGTCTGCACCAAGGAGAATGGTGCCGTGGGTATCTGTGCCAACAACAGTGGCACCATGGACATCGAGGGTGTCTGCACCATAAAGGGCGGTGTGGCAAATGTCTGCACCGATGAATACGGTGCTGTCAAAGAAAGTGTCTGCACCGGTAACAATGGTGCCGAAAGTGACTGCACCAAACAAGTCGGTGCCAAAGATGTCTGCACCAGAGAGGGCAGTATCCTGGAAGCTGCCTGCATCAGCAAGGACGGAGCCAAAGGAGTCAGCACCAATGGTGCCGAAGGAGACTGTACCTGTAGAGATGGTGCCAAAAGAGTTTGCACCGACATCAGTGGTGCTTTGACGATACTGTCAGAGCCGTGAGTGTCTGCACCAGGAACTTCAGTGCTGGTGTCAGTGAAGAAGACATAGCTGGAGTGAGAACAAATTGCGGTGGTGCCGAGGTTGGGGTCAAAAGGACCACAGATGGGCAGTGCCGGGCCCGAAGTTTCCACCTTTTTGTGAGTTGACTCCTTGTGGTCTCCAGAGGGAGATGAAGTGAGTGACTTCAAGAAGGAAGAAGAAGAATGCCTCTTACAGGGTTTCAAAGTAGGGGGTGAGCCCTCAGACCCAGAGATAGCCTCACAGAAAGGAGATTTAAGGAGGTCTTTTAGTATAAGCTCGTTCTTCCTTTCATTCAGAGTCCTAGTCGAGAAATTTCTACAAATCCCACATGGGGGTCCACTGACAGGTTATAAACATTCAGACAATAAACACATAAGTCATGACCATTAGAAAGCGGTAACTTACATCTGCATTCTGTACATTGTTTGAAACCAACACTACTTTTCTTATCTGACATTGTAATATCAAGGGAAGACTACGATACTACTAAAAAGTTATGAAAGTAACCAGAAATGGAAAGGGAGAGAAAGAATCACCAATGATGGTAATGGAGAGTTACCTCAAAGGTAAGGAAAGGACAGAATATACTATAGGGAGAGAGTCTGAAAGTTGTGATAGGGTAAGAAGATAGAGATAGTGAAGAATTGAAAATGTTCTATACACTAATAATAGAAAAACTACAAAAAATTGAGCACTTAGCTGAGAGAGAAGGCTTGACACGGTTGTACAGCAATGCGACAAATGAGATCTGAGGTAACAGGGAGCAGAGCATTGTGGGTAGGATCTTAGCTCGAGAGTTTTTGGCTGATGCAAGCTTGGTATAAGGTCAACTCGGTTCCAAGGATGGAACCGATAGCCCATCGTAAGGAATGAACGAAGATTAACAACATCAGATTAATAATTTCCTTGGTTACATCTATTTGCTCACCTAGTATTTCTGTCAGAGTAGTTTGCAAGGAATTGTTAAGTCTGCCAACTCTTAACACTCCTAAAAATTATGTTCCCTGTTACTTCTTTCTTCTCCAGTACATCTCCAACATTTGCAGTCTACCTAAGGAACATTTCTTTGGAGTCTATTTATGGTATAAAATACCTATGCAAACACTTCCAAGCAAAGATCTTAAATCTTCTAGACTTTTTTGAGTATTTGGGAGCCATACATATATCCTCTCATTGTTTCTTTGGGAATTGCTTATCCTATCTCTCTTCCCAATCCTTTCTAACCTCCTCTGGTTGATTCCTATAGTTTTCATGCATAATTTTATATGCCCTACTAATTATCAGTTTTTAATAGCAGCTTCTGTTCTAGATTCTACTAAAAACTACCAGTGCTAGTCTTTCACTTAAGACCCCCCCTATTCCTTTCTCTTTGCCCATACCCTGATATCAATTCTTGATAGGGAATGCAGTCTTTAGCCTGCAGTCCAAATGAATTATTGGCCTCTTCCCATTCTCTTACCTTCATCTCTAATTATTTGCTCCCAATACCTTGGTTCCTTTGCTGGTTTTCTCCAGTAAAGTCCAACTCCCTCTTGTCTATTCTCTGTACCCCTAATTGCAGACATCACTTTTTGCAGAATCTCTTTTCCCCATGTTGGCTTGGTTCTTTGAATACTTTCTGTAGTTTTATGAATGTAATATTCTGTATGGTTATTGTTATCCACCTTAAGAATCTGCATCCAAAACCCCAGTCTTTCCTTGTTTCTTGTGCTTCCCCTCTGTTTCATTATCATTCCTTTCCACTTTGAATTATAGCACACTACTTGTGCATGTATAGGAACCTTAAGGGTGTAGGTCTGAAATACCCCTTCAAAATAGGTAATCCCAAATTACCTTGTTCTATTGAAAGGATCAGTTTATCCCACTTGACACTTGCCCTCTTCCCCTCCCAGATAAAACCCTTTGACTCTTTATTAATTACTGTCCACAACTTCTCCTGTGGTTCATAAAAATATGCCTGATCTGTGTATAAAGCTAAAGGGAGTAAAAATGTATTCACTGCTTGTATCTTGTTTTCCATATCCATAAAGCATAGCTCCCAATTTCTCATTTTTTTGCATTATCTTTTTAGTGTCTTCCCTCATATCCTTAGCTGCCATAACAGAATCCCTTTTAAGCCCCATAAATATGGGTATTACTGAACCAATTAATGTGTGGGTACATAGTTTACAGCTATTGCCTTTGTTTTATCTTCATTAATTTTATATCCTGAAAAGATTTGAAATTTTCTCAGACTATCCTTTTCTGGTTTTATCAGGTATAAACTAATATCATCTACAAATGCAGCCAACTTGTCTTGATTACCATACCAGTTATATCCTTGAATTTCTGAGGCCCTTATTTTCTTTGCCAATGGTTCTAAACATAATGCAAATAATAAAGGGGAAAGAGGACACCTATGCCTTGTTCCTCAGCTCAAACAGAACCTATCAGCGAGGACCCCACACTTTAATTTTTACCTCTAATCCCTCATATATCCTCCTAATTAACCTTAGTACACTGATCAACACTGACCAATTTCAGGCTCAGCCCATAAAACTGAGTCTTTTTTATCATGATATGTAGTTACTTCTGACCTGTGTCATACACTGTTCAGCAGGCCGTTCCTGCACTGACCAGCCACCATATTTCTCAATTTCTTTGCTCAAACATTATGGACAAAGCTAGAAATAATGGAAGGGCAAAGGGCCAAAATCAGAGACAACTTTTACATTTTACTCTTCTTCTACTTTAAAAAGTAAATAAAGCCCTAGTTTTTACATCAGCATGCATTATCTGAAGAATAATAAGAATGAAACTCTAATATAATGCAGTATTGACTGACCCGAAAATTGAATCAAAACACCTAGGAACCCTGAACTGTGAAAAGAGACAGACACAAGGAATTGAATTTTCAAGCAGCTAATAGATACATGTGAAATGTTGTTTACTTTCCAGCTAGTCCTTTCTGTGACAAATTTTCGGGTTAATGTACTTTGTTTACTATGAGGAAAGGGATAATAAGCCAAAGTATTTATTTGAGATAAACAAAGTATAGGTGGAGTCCTGCTGTAAGAACTTGTTCTGTTCAACTCTATGTAAGTGCTGTCAGAATGAATATGTTACCAAAAATTGATGTCCAAAAACATTAATATACGTTACATCAATTTCTGCACATAGAAACTAACAAAAATTGAAAACAAATTGGCAGAAACTACAACAGTCGAAAAGGAAAACAAATGCTTTCATTTGGCAATCAGCTAACTAAAAAGGTAAATAACAGTACCTTCGGACGTACTTTGAATAGTGATCCTGTTAGGAATATTTTTTTTTTTTTGGTAAATTAATGTACAGGGCTGGGGTTAGAGTCAGTAGCAACAGGATTATGATTATGGTTGGCATACATGAGTAAGAATGGACAAGGGGCTCCAATCCCTATTGCAGATACTTTTGGTATACCAGAAAGTTTTGACATTGCAAACAGCCCTGCTTACTGTAAATGCATGCAGATTCCAAACAGTAAAGTAACAAATGATCTTATTCTCAAAATCTGCAACTGAAAAGCAGAATTTAAAATATAATAGACAGCAGTAAAATCTGTTTATCAAATGTGCATTTTATAGTTTGCTGCAACTGTGTGAATCTGCCTGCATGTTTTTTAGTACTTAGCAAAGCTAAGTGCTCACTGTTCTTTAAGTCAGTGTTATCTAAGTTATTTAACTATCATTGTTTTAATTTTTAAGGTTTTCTGTCTGTGCAGATTATTGTTTTCTATTCATTTTACAAATACATTTGTCATTACCGTCTAGCGTCTTTATTTACTAAGCATTTTTTTCTTTAATCACCTTTAACATATTCTGGCTGATATTTATTTAAATATTATTTGTTATCTGAGAGAAGGGTATTATTTACACTATAGGTTATCATGCTGCTGGTATCTGCTTCTAACTAGCCAGACTGATCTGCACATTACCATTCTGTGTTTATTATTATATAGATATAGAGCTATAAAGTGGTACAGGTGATAGGTGTGTTCCTAATCATATCTAGGGTGGTGGCAGTACTACCTTTTCATGATCAGGATGAAAGCTCTGGAGAATTGGAAAATTCTAACCACCTTCCCTTGGAAGTGTGTGTGTGTGTGTGTGTGTGTGTGTGTGTGTGTGTGTGTGTGTGTGTGTGTGTGTGTGTGTGTGTGTGTGCGTGTGTGCGTGTGTGCGTGTGTGCGTGTGTGTGTGTGTGTGTGTGTGTGTGTGTGTGTGTGTGTGTGTGTGTGTGTGTGTGTGTGAAAATAATAACTTGCTTGAAAAGCAGTTACAATGGATAAGGGATACTGAAGATACTGACATTCACAGAGAAAGTGGAGAGAAAGGGGCCTGATGTGTAAGTGGTTAATGTGCATTCGTAATCTGCATGTGGGTTTTGGAAGCCCATATCAAAGGTGACAGTGCATATTTTCTGTATGTTTAGAGGCCAGGTTGTATCTGGTAAATTGATCAGTTAATCATGTGCATTTTTTTACCTTACCATGTTGGTGCCAGTGATGTGACAGAGACCATCCCTCTCATGGCCATCAAACCTATCTGTGGGCAGTGGAGCAGATTCAAAGACTATAGCCCCTGTCCCTCACGAATCTGGAATTATATATTTTTTCCCATTAGTGAGATTCAAACCTCAACAGTGCTAGATCAGACTCTACAGTACACACAACAGCAAAACACCCATGTCAGCCGTTTGGCTATATTATAACACAGTGTCACTAAAAATAAGCATGTCCTTCAGTTCTGCTTATAAATCTTCAATAAATATAATGTAGGGACGAGTCTATATCAGAAGATCAAAGTTTCAAAACTTCGAATTTGATATGGCCAAAACCATATGATATAAGTCTTATCAATTTAAGACACTAACCCAAGATTCATACATTTTATATTTTATCATTCTACCCTTTCACTCTATCTTAGTCATATCTCTTTCATTTTATGTTGTATTAGCTGACAAATGCTTTATAGAATTTGCACCCTTTAAAAAATATTTTGATCCCCTCTTGAAGCCCCATCATTCATCATTTTTATTATTAATTCTGTTCTCCTTGTTATAGTTTGCTGTTTATGCTAACCACTTCCATTTGTTTCCTTTGGGAAGTTTTACTGATTCTTTTCAACAGTTGTTATCCAGAACTACATCTATCGGACTTCTTAATCAGCTCTTGGCACATGCATTTTCCAATTAAAGAAACTATTCTAGAGTTAACAGTTTACATTCCGTGGTGGTGCAGCGGTAGCATTGTTGCCTCACAGCAAGAGGTTCACCTGTTTGATTCTCGGCTGGAGTGCCTTCTGTGTGGAGTCTGCATGTCCTCCCCGTAGTCGAGTGGCATTTGAAAGACATGTGTGAATGGGCATGCCTTCGCTGAAGGTGGGTGTCAGGCTGGCAACTCAGCACCATCAAAATCTACTGCCAATCATTAGAGGACCAGAGTTCCGCTGTGGTGACCCCTAACCGGGAAAATCCAAAAAGACAAACAAACATTCTAGAATTAACAGCTGCAATGCTATAAATTACTGCAAAGCAAATTCTTTCTCATTGTTTCATTTTTGAACTAATAAATCTAATGCAAGGCTTTGCTGCTGATAACAGCAACAAAAACTAGAGCCACCATTTATTTAGTGTATCTTTTTTTTTTCAAAATATTATAAATGTCTTCTTCTTCTTCTTCTTTCAGCTTTTCCCGGTTAGGGGTCGCCACAGCGAATCATCTGTCCTCTCATGATTGGCAGTGGAGTTTTACAGTGTCGAGTTGCCAGTCCGGCACCCAACCTTCCACAGCAGGCACACACATGCATGCACTCAGTCCACCTACAGCATGTCTTTGGGATGTGTGAGGAAACCAGAGCACCTGGAGGAAACCTATGCGACCACAGGGAAGACATGCAGACTCTGCACAGAAGGCACCCCAGCCGAGGATTGAACCGGAGAACCTCTTGCTGTGAGGTGACAACGCTAACCGCTGCACCACTGTGGCCACCATTCAAAATATTATAAATGTATGTGTTTCAAATTTTCCTTTGTTTCTGGGCTACAGCAATAAAAAGGAAAAATATTATTACTGTGCCTTTCAATCTGGCATTACCACCCCTATACAAAGAACAGCTGAAAAGCAATGAATGAACTATAGATTTCAGAAGGCAAGGATGTCAGTATTTTAACACATTATGCAAATTCATATAGACTAGCAGTTAGATCTACAAAGGGGCAAGACATATTCTGGGATTTAAAAGCATGTTTCAGTTCATGTCAGCTGATTTAGAATGAGGAGTTGCCAAGCAAAGGGTGGGAGCGATTCAGACACACACTGAGCATGATTGTGATAACCATAGAAATTCTGTCCCCTGCACAATATGTAAAAACTAGTATAATGACATGGTAATGAGCATCAGTATTAAAATGAGAGTAATTGACAGTAAACAATATGGTAGAGTGATTCAGAAATATATATTATGGGTATAGTAGCAATGTAGCATTAGCCTAAACTGGATTTAGTCAACATGAAAATAGTCAACAAAAAGTATGTGTAGCTTTGAGAATACTAGCTATAGGGACATTTCAGCAAACAATGTGTGACACAGTGGGTGTATCCCAGGCATCTGCCTCAGGAATTTTCCACCAGTTCTTTGATGCTATGCTATAGCATGTGGGGGAGCACATATGGTTTACATGTACGACAGAGGAGAGAACCAACATTATGCAGGGTTTTTATAACATATCCCATGTCTCTGAGGTACTTTAGGGATATGAACCCAAGAACAGAAAACAAATGACAAACCAAGAAATGCGGCAAAAGCAGGCTCCAAATCCACAAAACAGGTTTTATAAACTAAGAACCAGTAATGTGAAGCACTTTTCATTCAGTCAAATGGCCAGACTTCTTCAGACAAATTCAAGTAACAGGCACCATTATTAAATACAAAATCATTTCCCTCCATACAAAGATCTAACCAATTAATTGTAACACATAATTCTCAATTAATTTAATCAGTTCACCAATTAAAGTTCATCATTAAGCAAATAAAGCTTTTTTTAAAGATATAACTGATAAAAACGTGTTCACATATACATTATTATATATATATATATGAAACAAAATTCAAGTACATATATTATAAATGAATATACATATAAAACCATGCACCACTCTATCCTAAGGTTAAAAAATAAGAAGCAAAAATGGCTTTCAAACAATAGTTAGCCTTTATCTTAAAAACTTACTAAACATCACATTTAAGCTAACCAACAATACAAGGGCAAGACATATTCTCAAACTATCTGTACTATTAATTGTACTGCAAACATCCATTACTTTAAACATGTTAGCATAGAAAATTAAATTAAACACATAAAATTCATTTAGTGAGGCTTCTGCATTTCAGTATACAGGCTATTGAAATCACTTAATTCAAGCCTGGTTTTCTACTCGAATCAAGGTGTAACTGCCATAACACCTCTTGTCTTTCAAACATCAAGGGGAAGGGGCCACCTTTTATATTTGGCTTGATATGGTCAATCACCCTAAATGAAAATAAGTGGCCAGGGTGACTAGTACAATGTCTTGCCAAGGGATTCTCATTTTTCCCCTGCTAATACTATATGTATGTTCGTATACCCTTTCCTTCAATTTTCTCTTGGTCTTACCAATATAGTATGCTGGGCATGCCTGGCACTGTGCAAGGTAAATCACAGATTTAGAATTACAGTTGTACCTTCCGTTGACTCTATATGTTTTATCACGAATTGTAAAAGTACACCCTGATGCCATATATTTACAAAGACTGCAAGCTTCGCATTTAAACATGCCTGCTGTTCTTACAGTTACATACTTAGGTGCTTCCAACAACGATTTCATATTTCTGCCTCGCTTAAAAATTACAGAAGGTTTTTCACCTATCTTGTTAACTATTTCATCATCAAATGAAAAAAGCATCCATTTCCTGGTCAAAATATTCCTAATAATGTAGGCATCAATGCTAAATGGTGTAATAAAACTAGAAGAGTAATCCTCATTACTAATGGTTTCATCTAGTGCCCCAAAGATGTTAACGGAACCTAAAACTGGTTTGTAAACTCCTCTCCATCTTTTTTGTTGCACTTCTAAAGTGAATTCCATAATTAAATGTTCAGGGTAGCCTCTCCTTAAGAACATTTGTTTTAAAGTCCTACATTCCTCAATAAAATATAGTTCTTCGGAGGAAGATTAGTGATTATGGATGTACAGATTATAACATTAGAATGAGAAAAGTGTTAGTGACATATACACTAAAGTGAGTATTAATGAAATGAATGTAGTACATAGGAATATTAGGTCATTTTTGAATGATTTGTTTATAGAAGGCTTGATAGATTTACCCACTTTAAACTACTTGACTAACTTATCCCCTAGGGTCCCTACATTGTTTGGTGTTCCCAAGATACATAAGAGTATTTATGATCCACCCATGAGGGTGTTAGTAGATGCAAGGTTGTCTATTAACTATGCTAGTGCAAAGTTTGTTGACAGTATTTTAAAAAAGGTATGTTGAAAAGGAAAAACAAATATGCAAGGACTCATGGGCTTTCTTGCCAGCTATTAATTCTGTACATTTTAGTCAGGATGTTAACTTTTTACTATAGATGTTACAGATTTGTATTTTTCAATACCACATGATATAGGTATTGAATGGGTCACTGATAGAATGAGACATCATGGGGCACCAAACACGGAAATAAGGCTAATTGAAGAATTGTTGGACATTATTTTGACCAACAATTTTGTGATGTTTGACAGTGAGATTTTTTTACAGCAAGTGGGAGTAGCAATGGGCTCACCTTATGGATCAAGTTTGGTGATGGCCCATTGGGAATCCCACTATGTGTTTGATGACCCTAATATAATGCCATCCATTTGTTTCTATATGATATTTTTGTATGACATTTTTATTTTGTTTAAAGGGGATGTAATAGCAGCAAATGATGTGTTAAAACACCTGAATGGCACTACCAACTTTAACATTTACAAGTTCTTTTAAGGAAGACTGTATCCTTTATTTAGATATCTGACTAGTGAAGAACAATATAAAAGAATCCTATTCAGCAAAAATTTTCCATAAGAAAACTTATTCAAACTCGATGTTACACTTTTCTAGCTCTCATCCCCTTCACCAAAAAAGATCAGTGGTGTAGGGTCAGCTAGTACGTGCAGCCAGGATGGTCACGGAAGAACTAAATTTTATTGAGGAATGTAGGACTTTAAAACAAATGTTCTTAAGGAGAGGCTACCCTGAACATTTAATTATGGAACTCAGTTTAGAAGTGCAAAAAAAGATGGAGGGGAGTTTACAAACCAATTTTAGGTTCAGTTAACATATTTGGGGCACTAGATGAAACCATTAGTAATGAGGTTTACCCATGTAATTTTGGGAATGAGGGAATAACCCCATTGTGGCTTTTTCTTCTAATTTTATCACACCATTTAGCACTCATGCCTATAGTATTAGGAATATTTTGACCAGGAATTGGAAGCTTTTTTCATTTGATGATGAAACAGTTAACAAGATAGGTGAAAAACCTTCTGTAATTTTTAAGCGAGGAGGAAATATGAAATCGTTCTTGGAAGCACCAAGTATGTAACTGTAAGAACAGCAGGCATGTTTCAATGCAAAGCTTGCAGTCTTTGTAAATATATGGCATCAGGGTGTACTTTTACAATTCGTGATAAAACATATAGAGTCAACGGAAGGTACAACTGTAATTCTAAATCTGTGATTTACCTTGCACAGTGCCAGGCATGCCCAGCATACTATATTGGTAAGACCGATAGAAAATTGAAGGAAAGGGTATACGAACATACATATAGTATTAGCAGGGGTAAAAATGAGAATGCCTTGGCAAGACATTGTACTAGTCACCCTGGCCATTTATTTTCATTTAGGGTGATTGACCAAATCAAGCCAAATATAAAAGGTGGCCCCTTCCCCTTGATGTTAGAAAGACGAGAGGTGTTATGGCAGTTACACCTTGATTCAAGTAGAAAACCAGGCTTGAATGAAGTGATTTCAATAGCCTGTATACTGAAATGCAGAAGCCTCACTAAATGAATTATGCTAGCTTGTTTAAAGTAATGGATGTTTGCAGTACAATTAATAGTATAGACAGTTTGAGAATATGTCTTGCCTTTGTATTGTTGGTTAGCTTAAATGTGATGTTTAGTAAATTTTTAAGATAAAGACTGACTATTGTTTGAAAGCCATTTTTGCTTCTTATTTTTTAACCTTAGGATAGAGTGGTATATGGTTTTATATGTATATTCATTTATAATATATGCTTTTGAATTTTGTTTCTCGTATATATATATATATATATATATATATATATATATATATATATATAATAGATAAGTGAACACATTTTTATCATTTACATCTTTTTAAAAAAAGCTTTACTTGCTTAATGATGAACTTTAATTGGTGAACTGATTAATTGAATTGAGAATTATGTGTTACAATTAATTGGTTAGAGCTTTGCATGGAGGGAAATTATTTTGTATTTAATATGGTGCCTGTTACTTGAATTTGTCTGAAGAAGTCCGGCCATTTGACTGGATGAAAAGCGTTTTACATTACTGGTTCTTAGTTTATTAAACCTTTTTTGTGGATTTGGAGCCTCCTTTTGCCTCATTTCTTGGTTTGTGCTTTAGGGATAGACTGAACCCATTATGCAATAAAGGCCCCACCTGAGGAGCAGGAAAAAGGTATATCAGCCATATTAGGTTCCATTCAGTCAACTGCGAGATGGTCACTAATGCAGAGTATAATATTCAATCTGTCTGCAGACCACCTAGGAACTGGCCATGATTCCCACATATAACACATATGTGATCTGTATCAGTGGTTTGTGTTGGTTGATTCTACACAGGCACATCTTATTGGCAATACTGTATATGCCCTGGAGCCATGCTTAATGACAACTGTCTGCAATCCCCTGATGAGACCAGAGAATGGTTACTACCATGCCCTGTCACAGACTCGTCATTGGCAAACATGTCTGGCCTGTTGAATGTCCACTTCCACTATCTGGATGTATCTTCAGGTGCCCTGCAGTATGACCCTGGCTCATGCAGTAAGATATTTTCAGTCTGTGCAATGTTACACAGCATCATCATGCACAAGCAATTACAACAGTAAGGACTCATTCAGGAGCAGGAAGTCCTAGACCCAGCAGTGGAGGAGGTGCTTGAAGATAAGCCTGTGGAGGATCCAGACTCAGGGGATGCTTACACCAGATGAAGGTGGACATAGTATGTTGTGGCACTGGCTGAGAGGCACCATCTAGTTCATAACTAAAGACTGGAATAAAAACTAGTATACAGAACAGCAAACATGATGCTTGCAAACCATCACCCAGGCTGTGCTATACCCTGCATAGACTAGGCACACTGCATCAGATATAGGCTACCAAAGTAACAATGTAGATAGCAAGGGCACAATTATCATATGCACAGATGGAGAGGACCATAGTGTCAAGTATTATTAATGGAAAATGTGTGTGTGGTGCTATGTTTGAACAATATTTTCTGATGTGTGTGTCAGATGTGTTGGTGGGTTAAGAGACTGACGTAGAGTGGCCAGGAAGGATGTGCTGTCTCCATTATTTTATGTGCATGCATGAGATTGAGTATATGTGTGTGTTTGGATGAGTATTGTAGAAGTCTGACTGTATGTTTGCAGGGAAACATACTCAGCAGATGTCACAGCACCCTGGGAGGATCTGATGTACAGGACCAGGGCACCCGCAGGAGATGTGCACACATACTCCATGGAATTGCCCTATCATTGGAGGGTCACACGCATGACCAACACCATGCTGAGAAGATGGAAAGCTCCATGAATATGAACAGTGGTGCAAGCAGTAGGTGGACTTGGCACAAACACCTCTTCTGCATGTTGCAAAGTACTTCCTTCATCACTGAATGGCAAAGTGGAGGTGGTGGCGCTATGTGTGGGACAGTAGCCTCCCTTTTCCATGACAACCCTCAATACTAGAGACAGATGCAAATTGGTCATAGGAAGTGCATTGGCCATGATGTCTAGTCATACAGGGATACCTGCTGCATATAAACTCCCTGTACCACACATCCATGATGTTGCACATGTGTCCCATGAACTCCCAGAGGTCATAGTGCAGAACATGTGCTACCTCTACCAGTTCTTCAAGGACTACATTGTTTTCACTTTGCTCCTGTATTATGATCTTGCACATGTGCTGGGTTGCAGCCATTGACACACCTAGTTCAGGTGGTGTGACATTACCCATGACACACTTGGCTGCTAGCATGATGTCCACCCATGTCTTCCTCCTGCTCAGTGGAAACTGCAGCAACCAAAGTGAAGCATACTGCAGATGGCAACTGCCTTCCCCAGGTAGATTTGCCTGAGTTGGCCTGTCCTTTTGTACTTTCCTAGATATGTGGGTGAGTTCTCCAAATATAGAGGCTGTGTCCACAAAATGGAGAGGGGATGCAGACATCAGATTGCCCATATCCAGCAGTGACTGTGCTGGGATTTGGCAGCTGTATATCCACAGTGGAGAACCCTAGTAACACTGCATCTGTGAAACACCAAAACAAATCACTCAAACTTAGTAAGACTGTTCACCACAAACTTCGGCACCATAAATAATAAAAATACTACCTAATATAGTGGAATGGGAAAGTAATAGCTAACATTCTCTGTGCCAGTTGCTACTGTTACTAGAACTCTGATGTTCCTGAAAAAGGCTGTAGTACACCATGTAATTGACATACTATAGCAGATATTTGTACATGTAAAGATACACCTACCTGGGGTATCTCCAGTAGATATTCTTGCTGGTCAGATGAGCACTGAATCAAGATCTAAGCCTTCCATGTGAATTGTGGAAGTGTCTAGACCCCCATGAAGAGAAACCACAAACTCCTCTGTCTCTGCTAATGGTGATTAGGTTGATGGACCACCTCCAGCTGTCCCTTGCTCCTCTGCCAAGCAGATAATCAGACCTTTTATGGACTAATCATGCTGGTGGTCTGATGTCATACTTGATCATATATCCTTTTCAGGCCACTGACAGCATTAATGTCATTAATTACTTCTTGCCAGGCATGGTACAAATGGGCCAGTCAGATCTGTCATGGCTGATGGAAGACTCATAGCAAGATGTGATTCTCTGCATGGGAGGACTTGTTTTTTAATTGTTCAAAACCTCGTGGCATACTTCTCTGAAATGGAAAGAAAGCATATTTGAGAAGTTTTACATCTCTACCTGACACACACCTAGACTGATTTAAAGTGTAGGGTGATGGTGTGTCAAGAACTTTGTGGCCTTGATATATCTTTGAGGAGAATGTCACACAGATATGAAATAGACATGGGACGACGAAGTAGTTCAGTATGCCTTACTAGACCTCCCCCCAAAAAACAAGAAAACCTGGAATCCACATGGAGACAACATTTAGTGATTGCTCACAGTATTCCACAGTATCATGGGTGTTACACATGCCACTGGATGAAGATGTTCTTAGAGTATGTGTTTTACAACATCAGTGTGTTTTGTTTCTATACATACAGTAAGGTACACCACAAAAACATTATGAAATCATACTCTATCAAGGCCACACAAGTGATAGGAATATCAAATATATGCTGTGTTAACTAACAGGAACATGTCAGCTCCTGCTGCATACAGTTGTGTTGCAGAGGTAAACTACCATATGTATTTGAGGCATAAATGCATGCTGCTTATGGATGCATGGACACTGTTTACAGGTCATACACAGTCCTATCTAAACCACTTGCTATCTCCCCAACATCGGACACAAAAAAAACATTGGTAGACTGTCACATCCTTTTCCAAGAGACAGTTACTTTAATATCAGGTATCATCCACCAGGTGTTTCATAAGTAATATCTGCATAAGCCAGGCCCCCCAAACAGCCACAGACATTAAACTATATGTAGTGCTTCAAGTGCTGTAGGGATTAAGAAGCTCTACATGCCATAACATAGTTGTTGTAGCAGTTAACATTGAATATCTTTGAGCTTGGCTTACAAGTATACATGGATTTTAGATGTACACATAAGGAATTATAAATGTATTGCTGGTCCTTGTCCTACCCACATAGACACATGTATGTACCCTGCCACTGAACTTTAGACAATGTAATACATCCCCTGCACCATCATCATGGATGCACCTTTAAAATATGGCATAAACAAAATCAGGACAAGTAGTATACTGTCATGGATATACTCAGGCATAAATTGAGGCAAGGTTACAGATAATATCAACTTTTAGCAAATACACTTACCTTTCAAACAGAAAAGTTGCACTAACAAGACTTGCTTTACAAACATCTGACAAGCTGTGGTAGTTGTTTCTGTGCAAAGTTCCAAAGAGTGATGAAGCCCATGCAGGCTCCAAGAGCCTTATATTATGAAATTCAAAGCTTCCAGCATGGCAATAATGCCAACTATTCATCTACTAAAGGATGTTTTTGAATCACAAGTTTTACTAGTTGTGACAATGACCAAAGTTGCCCTAAGATGCTCATTCCCATCCATGGACTGGTCAGTGACCCCTGCAAGGACAAGGGGAAATGTACTTTAGTTTTGTAGCCTATATGGGCACTAAAGAGGAAAAGTACTATCAGATGTAGGCATGCTAAAGGTATTACATAGTCTTCATGCCAATATTCACAACCTAACACAATCATAGCATGCCATTAACTTGTGCGCTAAGCAATGATGGCACCAGGACTGGTCTCGCTAACAGCATCCTGATGCCGCATGTCACGTGCTGAAAAAATCAATGTGCATGAACATAAGAGGGCTATCATAGTTCTCTGGAATGTGATTCAGTGAATGGCCATAGCTTTCAAAGGCACTGATGCTGGCAGAGCTCCCAGTTGATGCTGTAAAGAGAGCAATTTTTTTTTATCTGCTGCAGAGTGACCACTGAGAGCACCTGATTGGGGACTTTCATAAGGGTTCTCAATATTAAGTAGATACTGGCACAGTCTTGCAAGGGCAGTGTCTGATGCTACTGGCATACCCTACTTTGGCAAGCTGTACCAGCACCACTACAGAGACCTGTGGAGGTACTTTCCTGACCTTCTTAGCTGGTGGGAAGAGGTCAGAACAAGGAACCCTGAGATATGTTGTTAAGTACTTGTAATAGCTGAATGGCATTTCAACTGTATTCTGACTTCTATATGATATGACTGGAGATATAATTTCTGATGTTTTATGACTTCTTTTTTGTAGTTCAGGAGACGATTTTGGAGAACATCCTTCTTTGCCAGTGGAAAAGGTGATGGGGGGATTGTACAACATGAGAACATCTAGAGGTAAAGGGGTGTATATTGATTCTTCTTAATAAAGTAACTAATAACTCTCTAGACTTGTTAATTGTTATTTAAACTACTCTATGTACAGATATTCTCTAACTGTTGATTTTCCATGGTGGTTTTAATTTTTTACTCATTTTTATTTTTGATTTGATTTTTATTGTAAAAATATATAATACTTCTATAGCTTTTCTCCCTGGGTCTACACTGAAAATGAGCTCCTGGCTCAGTTGGACTAACCGGGTTAACAAATGTCAATAAATAAAAATAAAATAAATAAAAAATAATATAATCACTCAGATTTTTACCATATAGCTGCCACTATATGTGCACACTGGCAGAATGTGTCCTTCTATAGGTATTAGTATTTAGTTACATTATGGGCTGTTAAATAAAACAAGTGGAATTAATTGCACATATGTTAGTAAGATATGCATTTAATAAACATCAAATGTGATTTATGAACTGACAGTTGTCATACATTTGTAGGTGTAACAGCTTAATAAGGTAAGATTTGTTAGGAGAATAATATAAAGCATTGTACTTGCTTACACTATGCATCACATCCATAGACGTAGTGCAGAGGACATACTGTACATTAGCATTTTGCACACATGACATGGGTCAGTCTGCCCATATCTGCTGATAAATTCATCAGTGGTCTGACACTGTAGTTTCATGCAACAGTTCAGCATAGTGCATAGCACAGGGTATAGCTTTCTTTTTTATGGGAGAGGCAATGTTTATAAAGGGGTAGGTATGTGGGTATATCATGGATAGGCAGCTCTTATGGGTTACAGTTTATTTTATGTGTTTTGTGGGTTGGGGGGGGTTGTACTTTTACTGTGACATCAGGTTGTGGACCAATATTGATAGCTGGCTATGATCGTATGGACAGCTACTGTCACATGGCTTAGTCGTGCAGCTGTAAGAGATGGCACTGGTTTTCCAGCACATACACAGCTTTATAGTGATTCATGGTGTTTAATTTTAATGCGTGCATCTGAATAATGCTGTAATGTAAGGTGCTTGAAGGGGGGCGGGCCACAGATACAGTAATCCACACAGAGGACACAACCTTTTAAGCACAACACTGCATTGCCCACATTTTATGGTACTCACCTGAGCACACAGTCAGGTAACACTGCACATATGCTTACACAGCATACTACAGGACCATATTATACTGCAGGTAAGTTGGATTCTGTGATATGCCAATGTATCAGATTTCTTACACATCTCTCTATTGCTCTGATAGACAATATCTCACATACATAAGTGAAATGTATGTTTTTTTCTCTCCCCCTCCATCTTTTTTTCACTATCCTTTTTTATTTCTCTCCATTTATATTGGATTTTCTACAGCATCTGTCACAACTGTGCCAGTAGTCTGCTCCAAGTCATCAATTCCCCACTGCTCTCAGTCTTCTCCCATATTCACATCACTTGTCTCCAGGCCTGCCTCCCTTTTGGTAGTAATAGGGTTCAGGCAGGTTGCCTCTCATGTGGCTTCTAGCAGGCATTTACCAAAGAGAAGCATACTTGTACCCTGCAGTAGCACTGCCACAAGCGCATAATTTGTTACCTGCAGGAAGCTGATAGAGGTGATGGGGGAGTTGATTGACCAGCAGATGGAAGCTCACATCAGCTGCCTGGAGAGGCTCCTTGTGCAGCTTCTTTAGTCACATTGGTGCCTGTCTGCTTTTACCATTTCATGGGGGGGGGGGGCAGTGGAAAGAGTGACTGACCTCTCTCTAGGAAAAACAGAGGCAAAGCAGTTACAGAAGGGTACACCTACCCTATTCTCCATCCAGGTGTTCCACTTCCTTGTGTATTACCTCCCTCTCCTGTTTGTTTTCCAATCCTCCCCATCATCAATGTTCTCCCTTTGTTTGTATATCTATAATTCCACTGTCCCCTAAACTCAAGTGTGCCAACACCTCCCCCTCAGTCTTTGTCTATGTTTTATGTTTATTTATGTGCCCTGGCTTGTAAACTTCATCCCTTTTCCAATCTTTGTGTTAGACTTACATCCTTTACCAACTTTCCATCTAAAAAAAAAGACAATTGGTCACTAGTCCCTGGAAAAAATATACACTCTCACTCCTATTCTTACTTCCCCATGTATGTTCCTCTGATTACAGTACCCCTTTTTTCCTACTTTGCTATACAGCCATCTCTACCTCTTTTACTGGTCAAAAGATAGCTATAAACATTGCTGTAGGCCCTTTAATATGGCTTGCAAGATGTCTCATAACATCACTATGTATTGCATGTGCCTGCATACTTGCAATTTGCTTACTACCTTTCATCTCATTCAACCTAGCAATATTTTGCTACTCTATCTTTCTACACAGGGTTTGTCATTTCTTCATGTGTGTTTTCTAATCACATCTGGATGGTACGATGGCTAAATTGTCCTCCTCACAGACACAAGGTACAGGGCTCAATCCTGACCTCCATCAACTGCCTGTGTGGAATTATGTGCTCTCCTTGCATCAGTGTGAGATTTCTCCTACTTCCCAAAAGCATGCCAACTGTTTCCACCTTAAAGATGGAAAGTATTAGGTTCATATCCAATTTCTCTAGTTGAAAATGAGAGCTATGTCAAAAGAGTACACACAAAACTGAATGGAATCATGGGCAGCAGCACAAACTCTAGGTGGTGCCTTTCAAGGAATAGGTCTAGAGACCAACCAGTTTAGGCATCAGCTGTGGTGCATAGCATCCTCTAAATAGAACTTGGATTACAAACTGCATACCCTATCAGGGCTAGTCACTTGGTAGAAGACCATTCAACTGTCCCTATTTTGGAGGAATGTTCTTATTTTCAGTCCTGATTTATCCCTGCACATGGTGTCCCTATGTTTGGAGGTATGTCCTTATTTTCAGGCTTGATTTACCCCTTTAGACAATTTTCTGAATCCCCCTCATCACCTGTGATTTTTGAAGCTGCCTAGTACACAAAATACATACTATATGAACAATATATTAGTGGCAGCAATAATTTAAAGAAATTGGACACACAATCTTACATCTCTCTTGTTTAAGCAAAAGTAAATCTTGTGTGGAAGAATTTTGTAATACAGTTCATTTAAACCAACAAATGTTACACTCTTTCTTTGATAATGTGCTTATATTTTTCTATCATTTTTCTCACTCTCCATTTTTTAAATCATGTGGTTCTGAGAAGTATCCCACATTCCTACTGAAGGTGGGAAGAGTTATGTGTTACTTGGTATTCAAATGTTATGCTAATTAGATGTTCAGATTTTTAACTGACTGTTCCTTCTTTTCAAGGGCCTTTGTTTCAATTTTCGATTATTGCAGGTTGAGACATATGCTTGGTGGTACCTGTATGTAAAAAATTGGCTCTGAGTGATTTGGTCATGTTGACTAAGATCACCAAACACAGGCATTTGTGTTTGCAAAAGTTGGGGCTAGGAAGGGAAAATATAACAAAAGGAGGTAGTTTTTTGATGAAAATGTTGAAAATATTTGGTAAGAAAGATGTGAATTCAGTAGTGGGAACTAAGAGAGAATTTACATATTATTCCCCAAGGTAGTATAACTGGGCTAGACTAGACAGAAATTATATTTCACAGGAACTTTGACACACACATCCCATAACTATTTCAGATCATGCGCCAATAATTACTGAGATAAAAATGTAGGGTAATGAAGTAAAGATGAAACACTACCACTTCCCAAACTACCTGATAAAAAAGAGGAATTTAAGGAATGGGGAGTGGAAATTATCCTGGAGTTATTGAGGAAGATAGAAAGTGCTCCAGAAGTTATAGCTAGGGAGTAGAATAAAATGAAAGTGGAGTTTAAAAATAGGGTAGAAGTAAAATGAAAAGAGATTTGGTTAAGCAGTAATAAGAATTATTTAGAGTGACTGACAAAGGTTAAATAATTACAAAATAAGGGGGATCTCACAGAATAAGAGGTCCAATTGCACAGTGCTAAACAGAAAATAAGAGAGTACCTGGAAAATATGCATGAGTTTAGAAAGATTGCTGTTAAGCAACTGTTTTTTGATAACTCCAGGCCCAACAACTGGGGCAAGAGAAACTAGAAAGGTTCATCTCTGCACTCCCTGAGAGGGGGTGTGATCCATGAAGGGGGAATTAGTCCTCAGACAATTCCTGGGTGGATGTAGGGGAGGAGGAAAGAACAAGACAGTAGGTCATAACATAAACTAAAATACTAGACAGTGTTAAAAGATTTTGAACTTTGTGTTGTTTGGAAGAATGGACTTATGGTTCAGTGAAAAAGTGTGAGAATCAGTTGAGATGTTGACATGCAATGTTTTAAATGTTTAAAGTAAAACTAACTATTTTATTTTACAAATGCATCCTCTGTATTTCCTATAGAAAACAGTAAGATATGATAAAAGTGAGGAGTTTTCTCTATTTAAGGAAAGTGAGCCAGAAAGGATTTTGACACTGAGGCAAAGTGGTGAATGAAGCTGGGGATGTTATCAAAACATTAATAATTCCCCAAAATAGAGCTAGCACCATGACATAGAAGAATAAAGCCCTAACTTTGGCCTAGGAGACGTAGGTTTGATTAGAGACTCAGGCATCTGAGGAATTGAGTGAGAGGGTAGCAGAGCCAATCTCAGGGGGAAAGGATGTTCACCTCTGCTCTCCCTGAGAAGAAGTGTGGACCATGAAGGGGGGAGTTGCCGTCAGATGATTAAGGGATGGATGTAGGGAAGGTGGATGGACAAGAAGGTAAGTCAAAACATAAAAAAATCCCTATTCCTCATGGAAGCAGTTTCCACTGTGACCCCCCAAGGTACCCTTAATTCCATGCTGGTCCCAGCCCAAAAAAGTCATTGTGTGTCCAGCAGATAAAAGGTGGGGCTGGAAGACCAGGCGATGGACAGGGTCACTGTGGTAGAAGACAGGAAGAATTATAAAGCAACAGGGTAAGGGAACAAAAATAAAACCCCCAAAATAATATTACTGTGTGTGTATGTATCTATATATCTATATCTATATCAATATATATATCAATATATATCTATATATATATATATATATATATATATATATATATATATATATGTGTGGGTATGTGTGTATGTGTGTGTGTATGCATGTATGCATATACACATGTGTATATATATATATATATATATATATATATATATATATATATATATATATTTATAATGTGTGTGTGTATGATGTGTGTATATGTGTGTATGTGTATATATATATATATATATATATATATATATATATACATATATATATATATATATATATATATATATATATATATATATATAGATATATATATATATGGTTTACTATCAAAATTCTGCAAATCGGTTTTGTGAGTAATGACTTACCTGAAGTAAAAGAAAGAAAATGTGCACACCATTTGTTCACAACAAAGAAAGCATGTTGAATTTGATATGATTGACATTACCCAACTTTTCTGGATGTCTGGAGATGTTCTACAAACATTTTACAGGGGACAAATCCCCCTGCACCCCCCTATGTGGGGGGCTGTGCCCCAACACTCCCTGCTAATTATATATTCTAACTGTGAAATCGACGTACAGTGAGAAAAAGGGTACTTTTCCTGATCTCCACTGTAGTGCGATCCAATTGTAAACAGCAATGCTCAAAACCACGAACGCAAGCTATGTGTCAATATTTTGGAGGTGACGGAGTGAGTTTTAAATATCCGATAGTAAACCTGTATGTGTGTGTGTGTGTGTGTGTGTATATATATATATATATATATATATATATATATATATATACATATATACACACATATACATATACACATACAATATACATCCATCCTCAATCCCTTTTCCCATTTTTGCACATGGGGTCGAGGTGTCGCTGCACCAGTGACAATCATCTTGAGCCAAGGTTTACACTGCCGGGTAGCCAGCCCTGCTGCAGTATTTCATTCATACTACTCACTTACACACACACTTGTACCTACTGCCCATTTAGAGTGTCCAATCCAACTACTGCGTGTCTTTGGGATGTGGGAGGAAACTGGAGCACCAGGAGAAAACCCACATAACTGCAGGGAGGACATGCAGATTCCACACAGAAGGCACCCCAGCCGAGAATCGAACCAGAGAACCTCAAGCTGTGAAGTGACTACGCTAATCACTGCACCACCGCGGCCACCTATATACGTATATATAATATGTTTATATATATATATATATATATATATATATATATATATATATATATATATATATATATATGTACATGGCATTAAACTGAATGCACAACTAATAGAGATTTATTTATTAATTTATTTATTTTTGTTTACCATGATAGTTTACTGATCATAAGTGACTTTCTACAGGTACAGTCCAGTTTAAATATTTATAATAAAAGGTGTGTGTGTGTGTGTGTGTGTGTGTGTGTGTGTGTGTGTGTGTGTGCGTGTGTTTGTGTATTACACTGATTACGATTAATGGAGATTTACTTATGCATTTATTTATTTGTATATATTTCCTTAAAAGAGTAGTACACTGATCATAAATGACCTTTTACAGGTATAGCCCAAGTGAAATATTTAAAAAAGAAGATATAGTCTACAAGTATTAGTAAGCAGTACAAAACATAAGTAAAAGTTACAAAAATAGTTGTACATAGTTGTAGATAATAATTTCATCAAATTGGAAGTGCCAGGGGAGAAATATTTGATAACTGTTATGGTATGATATCAGTACTGCTATTAAAGAGAAACTTAAAAATTGCTGTGACACAACTGGGCATGCAGGCACATAACTACCTTATTTAATCTTCTTGGTGGTCTCTTCTGTTATTTAGAAATCCTTTTATCGTCTTTCTATACTGACAGAGTCTGTCTCATTTTCTAATCAGCTTTATTATGGCTCTCTTTTGGCATGTTAAAATAGAAACTGTTTATGCAAAATACTTTAAGTATAAACAAAGAGTGGGCATCTTGGAAGTCTGCATTACTAACAAAACACTAAATAGGAAATGCATTTTATACAGAAAGAAAGACTGCCTATTCAAGTTTTACAATGTCAGTACCAAGGAAAGCTGTGACCTTCTTTCCATTTTTTTTACTGCTAACATTTAAGCTTTTGGAAAGCTCAATGCCAGCAATAAAAGCTGCCATGCTCAGTGTCAGAAAAATATGTATTAATGTGTGTATGCTTAATGCTAATTAGAAACTAAATAAGTTAGCACATTTTTCATTCTATTTTATATGCACTATTTTATATACAGTTGAATTTCATATGAGACTGAAAAGATGCTTTTTGAAACTGCAGTGTGCTTTCTGAAACTTGCAAGATGCCCTCTGACCTAGTAATTGCTAGCACAGCAATATTCATGTTTATGCCTTTTGGAAATGTACTTGAGAAGCAGGTGGTTATCTGCTAGGTCAGGAGAAAATGAATGAACAATGCTATATTCTGTAAATGTAATGATTTTAAACAATCAGCTCTGTTCGAAGTATGAGAACATGTGCAGCTGCAAAGGTTTAGAGATAATGTAGACAAAGGACTATTAGAGAAATGAACTACTTGCTTTGTGCTCGAATTAGCCATAGTACCTTGAATGGTAACATTGCATATATCTAACCGGTGGTAGCCAAGGCCATGTCGTTTTCCTTAGGAAGTTTCTCACAAAAATTGATAAATCAGCAGAATATTGTAAAAACAATTATTACTAAATGATGATGACAAAACTTGTGATTCACTACGTCAGCTTGGTAGGCAATGTATTATTAGAAAGTGTATAAAAATGTTAGCATTTCCTGTTTCTGGTTAGACAAACTCTGTATTAGCACGTTTTTGTCTCCTTGCTGCAAGATTAAAGTGCCTTAACCTGAACCTACCATGTTTTGATCATTTTTAAAGCATATTTTTCCTTTTACAGTTTGGTCCTTCGGACCGGAAAGTACCTCTCACTCTAGGCCCAGGTCAGAATTGGGCCCGGTGACATGTACCCGTACGGAGAAGTGGCCACATCGGCTCTTCTGTTGTGAAAGACCTCTGACTAAATTGTCGTTCGAAAGAGGCCAGCCACTGTTTCTGATCTGGGATTGGAGGACGAGTCAACGTTCCGGTGGATCAACTCACGGAGGGTCAGGTAAGGAGGATTTTACCTTTTTTTCTGTTTTAGATCAGGGACTTGTTATAGCACTGTTTTGTCAGGGAGATTTGCATGTGCAGATCAGGGACAAAAAGATTGCTGTCTTGTCATAGATCAGGGAAACAGAATAGGTAGACAGTTATTCTAGATAAACTGTGAAAAGGTGTAAAATCGTGGTACCACGTGATAAGAAGGGTTACGTAACAATTTTTAACTTAGCTAAGGCAACAAGGAAAATCAGTGCATGAAAAGTTCCCGAGACCCGCCTCTAACCGGAGACGTGAAATTTATGCAATTACAGCGTGCCGATAATGTTAAGTATTATACAAAATGGGTTGATAAATACAAATTTGATGGTAATTTAGATAAATCTTCACTTATTAAACTTGTTGGACAACTTAAAACAGATACAAAAGGTCAGCTGAAAAAGCAACGACAATTAGGAGTCCCTCAGGCACACAGGTGGCTTGAGGAAGCAAACCGCAGGGAACAAAAGATTAAAAATTCAAAAGCAATGTTCTTAGATAAAGAAGATAAAAACTTGGTAATAGCAACAGCCCCTCCTCCGCCCCCTCCGCTTCCCTTACCAGAATATGAAGCGAGTGGACAAGCTGGTCCACCTCCGCTATACCCAGCTGATCCTGCAAAATCAAAACCGTTTGTCAGGGATCCTATCGAGACCAGGTCTCGAACACGCAACTTGAGAGGGGATATTGAATTACATGAAATAAATAGAAATTCACAAGCTATGAGTGAGGAAGAGATATGTCCACTCATAGAAGTACCAAATCCACAGGCAGGACAGGATCCGACTCTTCTAGTATATAGACCATGGACACCGGAAGACATCCGGAAAGCCACAGAGGGAATTCCCCATCCAAAATTTAATTTTAGAAAATTCTTAGAAGACTTACAAGGCATGAGGTTAAGTTACCATTTGAATGGAGAAGAAGTAGAAAAAGTCGTTAGACAGATTGTAGGTCCAGATTGGCACATGATCAGTGGCAACTGGAATCCCTGTGGCGCAGAGCTCAGACCACTCCCACATAGTAACGCAGAACTGGACAACAGAGTGAAAGGTCTGATAGACCGAATCTCTGAGAAATGGAAACCTAGGGCTGATTGGACTTGCATTAATCAATGCATACAACAAGAAGGTGAAACTGTTGATAGATATTATGCCAGATTATTAGAATGTTTTAATAACCATTGTGGAATGCAGGTACCTGAAGATCAAACACATGATTCCCCATATGAGCAACAGCTAAAGAATGCATTTTTAAAAGGCAGTATTGCGCCCATTAGCAGCTTTATTACAAAGCACATGGTAGATCATCGTACAAGTAAATTACAGTCATTACTTGAATATGCAACGACAATTAGGAGTCCCTCAGGCACACAGGTGGCTTGAGGAAGCAAACCGCAGGGAACAAAAGATTAAAAATTCAAAAGCAATGTTCTTAGATAAAGAAGATAAAAACTTGGTAATAGCAAAAAGAAAAAGAAAACTCAAGTATTTGCAGTAGAAGATGGATCAGAAGTCTTTGTAGTACAAACTGGGAAGAAGGGTAAGAAAAATACCCAGGGAAACAAACAATCTGATAAATGATCAGAGGACTTTGAAGAAGGAAAGAAAAGGGGTGAATGTTTTAAATGCGGGAAAAAGGGACATTTGGCAAGGGATTGCAGGCTAAATAAGAAGGTAACCACGGAAGATAAGGAGTGTGAGGAATGACTATATGATAGTCAAGAATCACTGGATAGGAATAAACAAGAAAAGACACATGCAAATGTGGTAGAAAGAGTAGAGGATGTGATAGAAGGAATAGAGGATGTACATGAATTCATAGATAATGAAAAAAATGAAATTTTGGACTTAGCATTATTGAGCTTAGAGCTCTACTTAGCAGACACAAAACTGGAAGTTATACTTCTGGTAGAGGGGAAGGAAGTAAAATTCCTATGTGACTCAGGGGCTTCATGGACCCTGATACATCCTTCCAAACTACCAGAAAATTCAGAATCACTTGACTACATATTAGTGAAAGCAGCTAATGGACAGCTGTATCGGGAGCCACTCTCCCACAACATAGCGATAACTGACCCTGTTTCAGGGATGACCCAAAAGAGCAAAATAGTTGTTTCTGCAAAATGCCCAGTGAATCTCTTGGGCAGAGACCTAATGCAGATATTTGGCATAGCCGTAGTTCCAACTATGCAGGGTATGGAAGCACAGCGACAAATGGATACTTTTGTAGTGCGACTGGAGGGTGAAACATTTTATTGGTACAGCCAGGACTTAGTTACGACTGGTCCAGGGGCAGTAACCGAAGAACTGATGAACGTAGCCATCAGTAAATCCCCCTCCCTTGACACTGATAAACAGCATTTGTTGCATTGCACTCTATATTACTGTAACAGACCAGGACCTGATAAAGAATATGAGCAAGAACTGTTTAGAAACCATGCTAATAGGTTAGTATTACGAAATTTGTACTGGGACACAGAAGGAAACAGTGTAGTAAGCTGTTCATTGCCCCAGGAATTCTTAGCACTTTACAAATCTAATTGATTACCACATGTAAGCTTAACTAAAGATAGAAATTTGAAGTGGGCATACCTAGGAGAAAAAGTCACAAGGTGGGAAAAGCAGACAGAGTTAGAACTCTCTGAACAAGGAGTACAGAAGCAGAAATTGAATTGGATAACACAGACACACCCAGCTGTGCACTCACGGGCAAGTGAGGATAGCTGAGTAGCACTCTTGCTAGAGGAAGAGGAAAAAGCCTTGCGAGATATACCAGGGACTCTCTGGTCAACAGGGAAATCAGATGTAGGACTTATTCGTACAGCAGGACCAGTTATTATAATGCCAAAATCAGCATTTAGACCTCAAAAGAGACAGTATCCCTTAAGAAAGGATGCAGAAATAGGAATCAAACCTATAATAGCAGCCTTACTTAAGGAAGGAGTCTTAATAGAATCTCCTGATTCACCGTGTAATACACTCTTATTTCCTGTTAGGAAAGCAAATGGGGAATGGCGTATGGTCCAAGATTAACAAGCTGTAAATGACGCAGTTATACCCAGGGCACCAACGGTGCCAGATCCACACACTTTATTGAATGATTTGAAACCTCAACAGAAGTATTTTTCTGTGGTAGATATTAGCAATGCATTTTTCTCGATACCGATACACCCTGACAGCCAACATTGGTTTGCATTTACATTTCAGGGGAAACGGTGTACGTATACGAGACTACCACAGGGATATTGTGAAAGTCCAACAATATTCGCACAAGAAATGGCAAGTAACCTGGCAGGATTTATTCCACCGAAAGGTAGTCAGATTTTACTTTATGTAGACGACATTCTGCTGGCAGCCCCCACCCAGCAAGAATGCAGAGAGGATACCATAGCATTATTACAATTTTTAGCCACTCAAGGACACAAGGTAAACAAGAACAAACTGCAACTTTGGAAAAAAAACAAGTCAAATACCTGGGATATGTAATATCCAAAGAAGGCAGAATATTAGATGAAGACAGAAAAACAGCAATATTACAAGCACCTAAACTAACTACCAAGAAGGAAATGATGTCCTTCCTGGGTACTACTAACTTTTGTCGGAGTTGGATACCAAACTATGCTTTGGAGTCTGCTCCGCTGACTAACTTAATATTCAAAAGGCCGATGGCAGCACAAGATTTATTACAGTGGACAACAGAAGCAGAATCACCTTTCTGCAAACTGAAACAACTGATAGCTTCTACCTTAGTTTTAGGATTACCAAACTATCATAAGCGATTTTTTTCAAACTGTAGACTGTAAGCAGGGTTATATGACATCAGTGTTAACACAACAGCATGGGGACAAACAATGCCCCGTAGCTTACTATTCATCACAGATAGACCCAGTGGCATGATCCTTGTCCCACTGTGTACAAGCAGTAGTCGCAGCTGCAATGGCAGTGCAGGCTTCAGCCTCAATAGTATTGTTCCACCCTCTCACATTGAGAGTGCCTCATGCAGTCGCGATTATTTTACTGCAAGAAAAAGTAGCATATCTTTCTCCTGCTAGACATCTTTCCTGTATGACTATACTGTTGAGCCAAACTCATATGACAATTGAACGATGCACAACTTTCAATCCGTCAACCTTGCTCCCAACCCCTGCAGATGGCAAACCACACTGCTGCCTGCAGGAGATTGAGCAAAAGACACTACCTAGAAAAGACCTTACAGATGTTCCCTTGGATGATGCCGAGGTGACATACTATGTGGACGGCTCGTGCAGGAGGGGTCCTACAGGACAGAATCTAGTAGGGTATGCAGTAGTTTCTGATACCGAGATTTTAGAAGCAAAGTCTTTACCACACAACTTATCTGCACAGGCAGCAGAACTGATTGCCTTAACAAGGGCATGTACCTTAGCAAAAGGTAAGAAAGTAAACATTTTTACTGACAGTCAGTATGCTTTTTCTACTGTACATGTTTTTGCACAGCAGTGGAAAAATAGAGGGATGATAACATCTACTGGTAAACCAATTAACCATGCGCAATTTATTCTAGATTTGTTAGACTCTATACAGTTACCTCAGAAAGTAGCTATTTGTAAATGTGTAGCTCATAACAAGCAACAGGATAAAATTTCAAAAGGTAATGCGAGGGCTGATACAGCTGCAAAACAAGCAGCTTCAGCTTCAGAAGTTTTTCTTTTAAGTGAGGAATTACAACAATCTGAGATTTTAGACTTAGAAATGTTAAAAACAATGCAGACACTTACTACAAATGTAGAAAAACAGAAGTGGATAAAACGAGGAGCAATCCTTGAGAAGGGACTGTACATCTCCAAAGAAAAGAAACCGATCTTACCATCTAACTTGTTTAGCTATGCAGCTTTGTTGAGCCATGGGCAGTGCCATGACTCAACAGGGGGGATGGTACAGTTAGTGAATCGAGTGTTTAAGACGTATGGATTTACAAACTATACAAAAAATGTTTGTGCAGCATGCCTTGTTTGTAACAAGCATCATGCACAGGGGGCATTGAAACCTAAGCAAGGGAGTTTCCCTATACCACCGTATCCGTTCCACACTATTTGTATTGATTTTATAGAACTGAACAAATGTGAAAATAAGAAGTACTGCCTTGTCATTATAGATATGTTTTCCAAATGGGTGGAAGCTTTTCCAACTAAAAATCCAGATGCAGCTACTGTTGCAAAAGTCCATGTTAAAGAAATTATTCCTAGATTTGGCATACCGGAAAAGATTTATAGTGACAGTGGCACACACTTTGTAAATCAAACTATACAACAACTTAGTCGCTATTTCGGGATATCGCTGAAAAAACATTGTGCATACCACCCTCAATCTGCAGGATTAGTAGAGAGGCATAATGGGGTCTTGAAGAATAAGCTTAGAAAATTGATTAGTGAGACACAAAAGAACTGGGTGCACTGTTTACCTCTGGCACTGTTGAGCATGAGAACTGTTCCAAATACAAAAGGGTTAACTCCTTTTGAAGTTCTGTTTGGGAGGGCATATTATACACCTCAATGGAAACCTCTCATGCCTGCAGAGCAGGAGGTTGACAGTTCACTTGCAGGGTATATGAGGCGATTTTTGAATAACAAACTTTTGCAGTTAAATTCTGTTTCAGATAAAGAGCAAATGAAGCCAACAGAAGCAGCAGTAGCCCCAGGCACATGGGTCTGGGTGAAGATAGTGAAGAGAAAAAAACTGGAGTTCTCTGAAGTGGGAAGGGCCATACCAGGTACTACTGTCGACACCCACTGCAGTCAAGATCGCGGAGCAAGTGTCCTGGATTCATTTGACACACTGTAAACTGGTTAAGAACTTTGAACTGGACAAAAACCTTGTTACTGTTGTACAACGAGAACAAAATGACCAGGTATAGAGCAAACAGAGATACAGAACAACCTCAGAAAACTTGCATGATTATTCTGGTAGCTATACTGATAACATTGTTCTTTTTGTTGTGGCCTTTCCTTTTTCCTGCCACAAAAGTTGAACTGATTAAACGTGATGAGCCGAACATAGACTGGCACCCAAACTTTAACACTTATCAGGCAATTACACGTGTGTATGCTGAGACTTTTAATGTTTCGAACTGCTGGATTTGCACAGCCATACCAACAGCATACGGGGGGTTATTAATGACTGCAGTCCCCCTAGGGGTCAATGAGACCTGGGAAAATTTGGTTTATTTTACAGTATCTATTAAAGCATATGATAAGGTAGCACTGTATTTGCCTTTGACACAAAAGGGAATTGTATGTTTTTATAAGAATGACACAATCCAAGTGGGTTGGAGCAAGTGCAATGTGAATGTACATTACAAATGTTATACAAAAGCAAACAAAATGGGCGGAACCCGTAGTTCAAATTATGACTCATTTCTTGACCAAGTGCAACGTAATCCTGTAATTTTTAAACAACTATCTGTAATAGATAGGAAAATGTTTCATGCAGGGCAGCCATTTCGTAACAAAGTAACTACTAAGGTAGAGGATTGTTATTTTGTGTGTGGTAAAAAAGCATATAAATGGTTACCTGAGAATTGGTCCGGCAGTTGTTTTTTGGGGTACCTGGTCCCGGCCATATAACACACTGCAGTTTTGCCTCAGGAAAATATTCGAAATACCCGAGATGTGGCCAAGAAAGCTGTCCGAAAACATGAAAATCCAGTGGGGCAGATCGAGGCAGGCTGGAAAGATCATCATACTGTGGGTACCAAACTGATGCACACGGACTTGAGTGATGCTGTTATATCGTGGGCAGGCATATTACCTGCATATGGCGCAGTGAAATCGATTTGGGAGCTGCAAAAACTGTCTAAACTTCTCGAAGTAATAAGTAATGCAACTTTTTCTGCTCTTGAACTGATATCTGATGAACTGAATGTTATGAGAACAGTAGTGCTCCAGAACCGAATGGCTCTTGACTTCACCCTAGAGGCAGGAAGTGGTACATGCGCTTTAATCAAAGAAGAGTGCTGTGCGTATATACCAGATCATCAACACGAGATAAACGACCACCTTGAGGTGATACAGCAAGTGTCGGCCATGACCAAACCAGGCCCAAACCCTCTGACGGACTTTTTCCAGAATTTGTTTGGGGGGTGGGGTTCCATCCTAATGAACATCCTGATTGCCATTTGTGTGGGATTACTCCTGATAGGAGCTTGTATTTGTTGTGGTATCCCCTGCATGAAAAAGTTAATCAAAGAATTTATAGATATATCAGTTTCTGAGACTATGTATCAAGGTACTGAACTTGAAGAATTGTTAGAATGTGAAACACTTTCATAAGTTTAAACTGAATGACTTTCTTAACTGCAAATCCTGAATGGAAGAGGTTAGGAAAAGAAGCAAACTGTTTATTCTTTTGAAAATAGAATTAAAAAGTATTAACAGGGGGGAAATGTCAGAAAAATATTTATTAATGTGTGTATGCTTAATGCTAATTAGAAACTAAATAAGTTAACACATTTTTCATTCTATTTTATATGCACTATTTTATATACAGTTGAGTTTCATATGAGACTGAAAAGATGCTTTTTGAAACTGCAGTGTGCTTTCTGAAACTTGCAAGATGCCCTCTGACCTAGTAATTGCTAGCACAGCAATATTCATGTTTATGCCTTTTGGAAATGTACTTGAGAAGCAGGTGGTTATCTGCTAGGTCAGGAGAAAATGAATGAACAATGCTATATTCTGTAAATGTAATGATTTTAAACAATCAGCTCTGTTCGAAGTATGAGAACATGTGCAGCTGCAAAGGTTTAGAGATAATGTAGACAAAGGACTGTTAGAGAAATGAACTACTTGCTTTGTGCTCGAATTAGCCATAGTACCTTGAATGGTAACATTGCATATATCTAACTGGTGGTAGCCAAGGCCACGTTGTTTTCCTTAGGAAGTTTCTCACAAAAATTAATAAATCAGCAGAATATTGTAAAAACAATTATTACTAAATGATGATGACAAAACTTGTGATTCACTACATCAGCTTGGTAGGCAATGTCTTATTAGAAAGTGTATAAAAATGTTATCATTTCCTGTTTCTGGTTAGACAAACTCTGTGTTAGCACGTTTTTGTCTCCTTGCTGCAAGATTAAAGTGCCTTAACCTGAACCTACCGTGTTTTGATAATTTTTAAAGCATATTTTTCCTTTTACACTCAGGCATGCCAATACATATTTATCCAAAACATTAAAGTGATATTTCATTATCTGGTGGTAATACCATACAAATAGTAAGAACAGATTTCCTTCCAAATACATATTACTGACCAACTCATTGCCTTGAAGACAACACCTAAAGCATCAAATCCCCATTAATCTAAATGGATCACCATATAATATAATTATAATATAATATAATATACCCCAACACACACACACACACACACACACACACACACACACACACACACACACACACACACACACACATATACACATACACTCAGAAAGAGAGCATTGATACAGCAATCTCCCCCAAAAACCTACCCAATACACTACACTATTCATAAAACCCAGAAACATATACATATATTAAAAAAAAAAAAAAAAAAAAAACAGAACAAAATATTTTTGCAGGGGGCAAGTCCATTGCATGCCTCATGCGAGAGCTGCAACTCGCTGTCCCCCACAACCTTAAATACACAAACTCCAAGATCACACAACAGTGGAGAAAAAATGCAAAACTCTGTCCCCCACTGTAATACAGTCTCCACAACTATATCCACACTAGCTCACATTCTGACAAAACAGTGATTTAATTATAGCTATAATTCACACACCTATATGTAACTGCTGTGGAAAAGTTATTTTAACTGCTGTTTTATGATGAATATATTACTGTGATCATACTACATTAGTTGAACTCCTATGTATAAACTATATAATATGGTAAAACATACAATAGCAGAGAGTATGCAGCAGTAGCAGTAAATCATATAAAATGCTTACAAAACTTTAGTTAAAAGACCATTTCAGCACCAGACAAGAGAGATGCTTGCTTCTCAATGCAATGGGAGAATTTTCACCAAGAGAAGGGACTTTTGGAATTTATTATCTGAAGATTATAGTGGAAAAAACAATGGCATAACAACAGGATACCAGAGAACCTAAATAAAATATTACTTGGACTTTGCCAGAGACTGCTTTGAAGACTTGGTGGATCTGGAATTGATGTTTGTTTTCTTGTTACAGAGTAGAGCTTCTTTTTTACCTTTTCCACTGTACGTGAAGTGCATTAGTTTAAGACTTCTGTCTCCTGTGTTAGTTATCTGCTAAACTGGTGTCTCTTTTTTCAAGTACAAAGAATTTAGTTTTGCTTACCAAATCACAAAGTTTCTTTATTGCCTTACAGACTGCACATGTACCTACATTTGCTAATAATTTCTGCAACCAAGAAGAGTTAAGACTTGTTCTGTGTATGAGTGAATTGCCAACAATTTGTTTACCAAGATGGGGAAATGTATGGAAACTCTGCTGCAGAATAGCACAGGCATGATGCATTCCACAATGAGCGTTCAGGAAAAGAGTGAGACTACCTGTAAACATTCAGTTAGTCTCCAGGACCAGATACATTAGTTTAACATCTGTGCTGGCTTCTACAGAAAAATGCCCTAGTGCTAAAGAACATAGCAATGATGATGATAATGATGACATTGAATGATGTCTCACTTTTTTCAAGAAATATGCTGCTCAGGAGAACTGAGCTCAGATTGAATGAGTGAAGGTTTTTGTCCAATTAATAGTGAATGCCCTTAAAGCTTACACGGACACGGGAGGTACTGATTTTTGAACTGATTGTTAGGGTTGGTTTGTCTCCTGAAACACACGTTATAACATTTCATAACTGGGAATTTATCATCAGCAAAATGGTAAGAACTCAAATGTTTAATTAAAATGTTTTAAACATATGGCTAGAACATGAAGTAATCAGGATAAACAAAATGATAGATATTTTGACAGTTGACAAATTCAAGAGGACACACCCAAGTAATTTATGTAAATGGGTTTTTAAGAGTAATCCTAGGAGCACTGACAAGTTGGTTATGTTAACTGAAATAATGCTAGGTAAGTAGACTTGAGTAACCTAAGCTTGTAACTAAAAACATACAGATACCTGCAGACACCCAAAAAATATCAAGTGAAATATGTTCTAAATGTGGGAAGAAGGGAGATGTTACTGAAAAATGTATGAATGGCAATGTTGTATCAAATAAGAACATGATTTTAATCAAGATGTTAGCAATTAAAATGATAATGCTGTGCCTTTCGCAAATGTGATCATGCTGGTAATATAACTGTACAATAAAGGTATTTTTTAAACTGTATCAAATGACTATGATAAAATAACTGCCATAACAGTAGAATCAACATAATGCCTCTGTAGTGCAACTAAATTAACTACATGCACAGTGTTGCTAAATTCTGGGAGCACTGTTACACTTATAAGGAGCCTAATGTCTGTAAGCATAAAATCTTTAGCAAGAAAAATCTGGAGGAAATATGTATTCATGGCGATAGGAAAGAGCATCCTATACAACATTTACAAATCAAGCCACTGCTAGGTAAAGTACTGCATCAAGTGGGTTTAGTATCTAATTTAACCAATGATGTTGTAGGTCAGTATATTTCCCTCAGTTCAAGGCACTGCAGAAATTGTGGAGGGAGTACAGTTAGATTCCCTGTGACCTTGGTATACATCGAGTAAAAATGGGGGGGATGTCAAGAGCAGCCTGACACACTGTTAAGAACGCAGTCTTTAGTACACTCCTAGTAAGAATGAGGAAGAGCAAAAACAGCCTGGTACACTAGTTTTATTTTTTTCTTGTTTTTCCTCTTCTACCCTTCAGTGTTCTTCCAAACATTTGTGACATGAAGTGGGGCATATGCATTTCAGAACCCCCACAAGTTTAACAAAGTCAACAAAAGTGCAATCTTACCACTTTTTCCTTGTAAAGTCATATTTCACAAATGTGATTGAAAATGTATAGTCTCACACTTATTCACTAAATTCAGTGTTGCTGGTCTTCTTCCTAATCATCTGCATGTTCTAACCCCAGACTCCTGGTTCAATTCTAAGGTATTCCCAATTCATCTAGTCATTTCCTGTGTTTTTTTTTTTTTTTTTTTTTTGTCTCTCAAGCATTTTCCTTTTAAACATTGGAAAAGGTTCCACTGGCAAAGTCTCTCTATAAGCTTTATTTTCAGAAGAATGAGAAACAGAGTCCCCTTTTGTTTGATGGTTCACTTTTTGTTGGGCAAAATTCTATATTTCCTCCTTAGCTTGTTCTACATGAAAACATGACTTTGATCTCCCAAGAAAAAAATATTCTTAAGACAGCTGGGTACAGCAGCTTGAATCTCACACCTGCCTCTTGACATTCCTTGATTGCTGGAATAAATTTGCTTCTATTCTGCCTGGTGTACAGTGAATAATCATTTTTCACGATCATTCTATTGTCACTAGTTTTTAATACTATGCCCTTTTGCTACTGTTTTGTCTGGATCAATTTTTCCTGCTGCTATGATTATATTTTTATTAATACAGATCTTGGCTGCTTTCTCATGGCCAGATTTGAAGCTTACACTTGATGTGCCCTTTTAATTAACAAATCCTGGTGTGGAATATCAGTCCAGTTGCTTATTTTTGCTTTCATAAAATTAATACAGTCTATTCTTTCCAGTTTCTCTGGTACAGAAAAAAATATAAGTTTTTTTGTGTGTGCTCTGTCCTCTAACTCTACCATTTTTGAAACATCTCTTCTTGAACAGTCTCATACTCAGCCAACCTTTTCTTCATTTTAACCTCTAATTTTTGCAATTTTATCATTTCATCTGAATAGCTATTTAAAGTGTCTTCCATTTTTCCAGCCTTTTGTTATTTGAATTGATATACTCTTTCAATGTTTCATTTATTTTTATCAGCTCTGAGCACATTTGATTTATCTTTTCCTCTAGATTACTGTAAGCCATGTCTTGCATCATAGCTGGAACTTGAACAGCTTTGTTCTGAATAGCTGCAAAATTCTTCCCAGTTAGTGTTCTTCTTCACCTTTTCTAGTTGATTTTCTTTTAGGGTCTCTGTGTTTCTTCTTTGTTGGCATCCTGGCAGTGTACTTACTAGCCTATAACTGAATTTACTAAAACTTGTAGAGTTTCTGACCCTTGTTTTCCAGTTTCTTTTTCATACTGGGAGAGCTGAAATCAAGTTGTTGAGCAGTGTGCAGCCATCTTGGAAGAGTTATGTCCTTTTTTTCAGGTTTGATTTAGTTTTTCGCACAGTTTTCTGAATCCCGTCATCACACATGATTTTTTAAACTGACTAATAACATGAAAAGCATGCTACATGACCAACATACTGGTGGCACCAACAATTTAAGAACGAGGACACACATCTTAACATCTCCCCCTTTTAGAAGCAAAAATATATGAACTTGGTCATTAAAGTCTACAGATTTTACAGTATCTTTTTGATAATGTATTCACATTTTCCCATCATTTTGTCATTCTCTGTTTTTTAAACATGCGATTCTGAGTGGTATCAAACATTGCTACTGGAAGTAGATGAAGTGGAAAGAGTTATGCATCATTTGGAATTCAAATTTTATATCAGTTAGTTGTCTATATTTTTGGCTGGATATACTTACTTTTCAAGGGCCTTTGTACCTATTTTCAGTGACTGCGGGTTAAGAGGTATGCCCCTATCTAGTTAAGATGGACCATAGCTACAGATGAAACTTTTAAACAGTTTGTAGAATATTTTTTTAAACACATTTATTGAATCATCACGTGACATAGGCAAACTTACATTTATATGAAAGTAATTAAACCTTATTTACAAACATTATGCATTGCATATATTGTTATATATCTTATATTATAAGGAACACTACATACATTGTTCATTTCCTGCCTTCTATTAAACTTGATTCCTCCTCCAAAACATTTTTTCTGCATGTATTGCTCCCACAAATTCCATTTTTATATGCAATTTACTACTACCCATTTCTAAAGATTTACCTTCCTGTTCTTTTACCTCTGTTATAATAGTCGCTACTTCAAGTATAGTTGGTTTAGATTTTGATTTCCACTTTCTAGTAATTGCTTTTTTGTCAGCCACCAGAATTAAACTTAATAAGGCCTTACTGTGTCTAGGCACTTCAGATCATGCATCCCAGCCTCAGAAAAATAATTTTCCTCTTTACACTGATTTGCTTACTCAGTATTACTGACAAAATACAATGCAGGGGAATTTTTAAAATCTACCAACTAACATTCCTCATTACCTCTTTCTTCCCTATCACACCTCCAACATTTGCCATCTTCTTGAGGAAGAATTCTTTGGAGTTTGCTTAAGGTATAAAAGTATCTATGTAAACACTTCCAGACAAAAATCCTAAATCTTCTAGACTTTGTTGCATACTTAGGAGCCATACATATGTATTCCCATTGTTTGTTTGTGAATTGCATATCTAATCTCTCTTCCTAATCATTTCTGACCTCTTCTGATTCATTCCTATAGTTTTTGTACAATATTTTATATGCCTTAACTTTGAAAAATATTTTGAGTTTAGAGCCAGTATCATTTTCCCCTGAATGTAGGGGTAGGAGCTGTACTACTTTCTCAGCATGTAAGTAGTGAAGAACACACAGTCATCTAGCTTATCAGAAAACTAAGTACGGTAGGAAAAGAAATACTCTGTCATAGAGCAAGATACTTCACCATTAAATGAGCAGTCACTTCATTGCAATATTATTTATTATGTCATAGTTTTACATTAGTCACTGATCATGCATCCTGGGAATGGCAATACAAATAGAAGGATGTTAACAACAACTTAAGCAGGTGGACTTTGCTCCTGTAACCCTTTAAATGTATAGGTTTATAGGTGTATACTAGGCCAACGATCACTAAGGCCTTTATAAATGAAGCGAAGTATCCCAATTGTATCCCGCAAGTTTATGTGCCTTAGAAGTTATTTTAAGGGATGTATGTAAGCTAAGGCAAGATTTACAGGCTGCCACTGTCCACTAGAGACATAGGTGCTACATCCAGTGTATATTTTTGATTTCCCATCTACTGGTCCAGGTATCTATTGCATAGGGTTATGGAAGAGTCTTCCTCACATGGATGGGAAGGCTGCTCCTGAGAAAAGGAATTCTGATGCTATTCATTTTGCAGATATGCAAAAGGTCCATCAGAGTGGGATACAAGGATGCCTTGTACGCCAGACATAGATCACGTCTCAACAGGCTGTAGGAAACAGAGTATAGAGACAGGGCTTTGAGGTGATCTGCAAAGGGCATGCTGTCTATGCCCTGTATTTTTTTGTGAGAAAACTCTGTGGATACTCATTTTGTTGCATGTGCCTGGTCAAGTACATATCGTATGATGGCTGTACTCAATAATGAGACTGATGAGGGCCGATTACAGTGGACAACGACTTCCTTGGACCTATATGCCATGTCCTTGATTATAAGTTGAGCAACATAGAATGATTTCCTTACTACCTTTGACACATTTTGATTGAAAGCCAGGTTACTACCTACATATGTACCCAAATAACTGACTACTGGTTTTATTCTTAGGAGTGTGTTATCAATGAGGTAAATTTCCTAGGGTGACTGACTTCCCAAAGGGTATTATTATGCATTTCTTGGCACTGAGTTTTAAGCTGTGGCTTTGGCATCAGTAATTTGTCTGTCTTAGTCCTTCCTGTAGTATGTTAGTGTCATGGGTGGATTCTTTGACTAATCCTGGTTTGCAGTCATCTGTAAACTTGGTCAGCCAGAGGCCAATGAGATTGTCCTTGACGTCTGAGAAGCAGATGCTAAAAAGGGGTGGACCTGGCACAGAGCCCTGAGGGACTCAGCCAGTGACCAGCCTCTTTGTGGAGGTAATCTCCCCTATCCTAACTTTCTGGGTCCTATCTGAGAAGCAGCTGGCTATCCGGCACATAACCTAGGGGTTTATGCCTTTATCCATGAGTTTGTTTACAATGCCTGAGTGGGGTATCATATCAGTTTCCTTAGCCAGGTAAAGGTAGACAGTGTGCACCATTTTGCCTTCATCCATTGCCTTGGTGATCTTCTCAAAGAAGTTCACCATGTTGAGTAGGCATGATCTGTACCTGACAAAACCAAGCTGGGTTGGATCCAGTGTTTGAAAGTGTTCTATATGCATATTAATCATTTCCATAATAATTAATTCCATGGCTTTGCATATGAGACTTGTCAGATGTATAGATCTGTAGTTTCTGGGGTTTGTTGATGACCTACCCTTGTGCAGAGGGATGACCATTGAATTCTCTAGTCACATGGCACAAAGACTGTCTGGAGGCTATGGTTAAACAGTGACTTCTGTGATCCCAGTTGTTCATGTTTCAGGCTATTTAGGAGGCATCTTGTTTATTATCAGGGCCCATCGATACAATTTATTTTTGCCTTAAACAGTGTATCAAGGACCTACTCCCTAGTGATAGCTGGCGGGGTTGTTTGAAGGTGTTTCCTGAACGCCTCCAGGAAAGAATTAGTGCCGAATTTGTTGGCCAGTAAATTTGCTGTACCTTCCAGCTCCATGTATGTGGCTCCATTTACTATCAGTTCTGCACAGTGTTGTGTGCTGCCTTTGAGGTTTTCAACATAGCTAAAGAAACCCTTGTGGTTGTCCTACGCCTTGAAGGCAATCCTTACCTCAGATGTTTGTTTAAATTGATGAGTGTGTTTTTATCATGCTAGGTATAGTACTTTATAATGCTATCACTTTTTTTCTTTTCTTGCGCAACTTGTTTATGTTTGGATTCCATCAGTTTTTTTTTTTTTTTTTTTTGTATTTTGAGTTAGTTTTAAGCTTATTTCTGCTAGGCGCAGTTGCCTCTTTGCATTTATTCACATGACTGTACAGGGTTTCTGTGAGCAATTTCACATAGGCAGCTGTGTTCTCGGGTTTGGAGAGGCTTGAAATTTCTGACAGGTTATTACTTAGTAGTAGGAAGTTTGCCTTAGAATATTTCCTAAATGTTGCAGAGTTAGCTGAGGTTACAGAATTGATTTTTATTATGAAGGAGGCAAGTTTGAGGTCTGACCTTACCAAAGAGGACACTGCATTAGAGGTTTACAGTGTTATCTCATGTTTGTGAGTACCATGTTGAGTATGTTTGCATCCCTAGTGAGAGTATAGCCTATCTGGTTGAAGGTGTTTGTGTTTACAAAGTCCATGAATCTCTGATCTTGTAAGTCTGGGGGTGTGTAAGAACCCAATTTATAGTGGAGTAGTTGAAGTCACTCATGAATATGGTATTGGGTTGAATGGTGAGGGACTGCAGTAAGTCCAAGTATGAGTTATGGGTTTCTTTTGTCACAGAAGGTGACCGTATGGCTTGCAAGGATGTGATATGAGACATTGCCTATGGAACTCTTGACATAGAGAAGCTCAAGCACATCATCCTGTTTGGCTAGCCTTGAGGTGAGTTTGTTGTTGATATAGATTGAGACACCTCAACCTTTGTTCCCTACCTGTTTAGTAGCTTGCCTGAATAAGTGGAAGGCAATGTAGCCCTTCACTAAACAGGTGCATACTTCTCAGCTTTCAAGATTTTCACAGAATGTCTGGATTTTTAACTCATATTTTTAGTCTGTTCCTAATAAAATTTGTGATTTTTTTATTTTTGTGGCAAATCAGTGAGAACTGAATTTACTAAATAATGACAGACATTTTGGCTTCAGACTCCATATCCTTCAGAAAAGGCATGGTAACACAAGACCTTTTATTCTAGCATTTTCTAAGTTTATAAGACCAGTATCTAAAATTTGTCCCTGTTTTTGAGGCTTTGTCCCCCCATTATTTTGGCTTTGTCTAGATTTTTTGTGCTAAGAGGTTGAGCGGTATGAACAGGTGGTCTCCATGGCTTTAAACCATGTCTCATTAACTGCACAGATATCCACATTATCAAATGTGAGGAGAGCCTGGAGGGAGTGAAGTTTCTTGTTTAGGCTCCTGGCATTGAGTAGTGACAGCTTTAGATTCCCTTGGGTTAGTTTTGCTATGTTGGAATATTTGTTTGTTTGGAATTGTCTAAAAAGGCATAATGGTGTGGACAATGTTTTAGCTAATATTCAGAAGCCTAGAGGAGACAGATGCAGACCATCCTTGACAAAGCAATGTGGTCTGTTGAACATATCCTCCCATGCTGTCAGATATTGTACCCCTTGGAATGACACTAGAAAATAAACTAATTATTGAAGTGTGTCATCTTTTGTGCATATTGTGACATTATCCTTGGTGAAATTAGAATGCTGCTCAATGCTAGGCACATACCAGCCTGGGACAGATAGTCTGAGAGCTCCATAATGTCTCTTTCTTCATATAGTCCAGGGTGGTACATCTCAGGTCATTTACACCCACATGGGCTATGACTGAGTCATACTGGCACTCGTGGTCTAATGACTTGAGTGCATGGGTGATTTGGTGGTTTCAGACCCCTGATAAACAACTGACCATGATTTTTTCCTTATTCAGCCTAGTGAGTAGGACATTTATAAGTCTCATAATGGAGTCTCCTATGATTAAAATATTGGGTAGTGTGTTGGCTTGCCTTGTGTGCTTTGCTGTTGAAGGTCCAAAGAGTGTGGCTATATGCTTTGTGTTGTATTGGGAATTGTTTTGGTGGAGTGCTTTTGGGGTTGCTGAGCTATTGTTTTGTAGGACAAATGTCTAGGAAGTCTTTGGGACTTAGGAAGGTTGTTTTTAAGTGCCTCAGCATATGTTGGTCTATGCATTAGGTCAGTACTGTGTGCGGTGGGTGTAATGGTTCATAGGTATGTCCTAGACTGGCTGCCTTTACAGGCCATTTGAAGCCTAGACAATTTCCTTTTAAATGTGAGAATCAAACCCTGTACCTTTTGTTTGTCAGGTAAACATCTTAACCATTATGCCAACTGCCAACCTCCTCATGTTACTGACAACCTGATTGTTATTTTGAGTGCTTTTGTGTGAGTCATGCTTTCAGTAACATTGTATAATTATATCTCCCTCATACTGCATCTATTTCTCTATGGAATAGTTGGCTGTCAGTGAACATGCGAGAATTCCCTCATTGTTTCAGGATGCCTATATCTATCAAGCTGGTGGCTGAGAAATTGGGAAAGTGTCCATCCATGGTGTCAAATCTTTTTTAGGTGAACTACAAAGGGGTGGTACAGCAGGTTAACTTGGGCACTGTGAGGGTAGAAACTACAGCTAGGCTATGTATGATCAAAGTCGTGTGGCAGTGTTCCTCAGCAAGTAAACAAGTTGCTCTCTTTGTGCAACTGAGTACTGGGTAAAGATACAGGGGAAGTTTTATAGGGAAAACATTTCTAAGTGCTTGTGTCTATACAGGGCACTGCTAAATACCACTTTGTGATAAGCGGTAGACTTTACAGACTCAAAGAAAAGTGGCTAAATCAACTAAAAAGCCCTCTGACCAATGAAACAATCTCACTTTAAACCTTCCTTTGTGTTTCCCAAATCAGACAGACCAGGCTACATTTGTACTGGCACTAGAATGTCAGTCTCAGTCTTCTAAATGTAAAAATACACTTTATTTAGCCAAGAGTGAAAAGGGACCAGAAACTAATCAAATAACTAGCTACAGCAAGTAATTACATGATGATTTTAAGGCAGGCAAACCAGCAAAGATGAATACACATTTTAAGGCAATTTCAAAACACACTAGCAGCAGCTAGACCAAGGAAAGACAAATACACTGCAGTGATGAAATGCAGAAACAAATGCAATGACATAATTTGCAAATACAACAGCAGTCTTCAGAAATAGCTTAGAAAAGTACAATATTTTAATTTAAAGTACTTACCTTGCCTGGATGGCAATAGATGCAAGCCAACACTCTGAAAACACAAGCAAGGGTATTAAGCATTTGAGTTCTATGGAACAAATGCACCAAATTTATAGACTCAAAGAAAAGTGACTAAACCAACTAGAAAGCCTTCTGGCCAATGAAGCAATCCCACTCTAAGCCTCTCTGTGTGTTCCCCAACTCATATAGACAAAGCTACCTTTCTACTGCCAGTAGAAAGCGCAAGCAAGGTCATACAAACAGCATTGCTGATGGGTTACCCAGATCCCATGACCCATATTAAATAAGACAGAACTGGAGGTTTTATGCAGGAGTGTGATTAGTGTAGCACAGTGAATATGAAGTGGCTGTGGAACTGCTAATTTGTTAAATGGTACTTATAATGAATATGCTATATTGCTGGGAATATACTGTTTGTCGAGCTGCTATGTATACACCATATATAAGGTCAAGCATGCCCCAGCAGAAAGCATGCAGCAGTTGGAACATATACGAGTCATATGTAAACCATCAGTAAAATGAATGGAAAACAAATTGCCAACAGTAAGGAACTTTTGGAAGTTTCCAACTTGAGAATATGCTGAAGAGACCATAGAATAACATAAGGATACCAAAGAATCTAAAGGAAGGATTAATTGGACTTTTCCGGAGACTGTTTTGAACGTTTGGATGATCTGAAACAAAAGCATTAGACATTTGTTATTGCTACAAAGTAAACTTGCCTTCATTTTACCCTTTTCCACTTTACGTAAAGTGCACTGAGTTGAAGAGTTCTGCCTGCAGTGCATGCTACTACATACAGTTATATTTAAATGGTATACATACCATTGGTCACAAGTATATCTTATCAAAGTGAAAAAAGATGGTATGTGTAATCGAAAATCAGCTGATCACACATACTGGCAATTTTGTCTGTGCAAGATCAAGGTACAGCAGGGAGAGAGGAATTTGCCCTTTTCCCATTGCAGTATGATCTTGGAGTTGGTATATATAATTAAAAGGGGGTGTGGGGATATAGAGGAGCTTGCCCCTGCACCAAAAATTTTAGTTAGTTTTTCATTTAATTGTACACTTGAGTAGTTGTGCTTGACTACCTAGTTAACACTTGATATATTATTCGTTTGACCAAGAAAAATGAATACATATACATATATATATATATATATATATATAAGTATTTTTAAAACACCTTTATTGAATTAACACTTGTGACATAGGCAAACTTACATTTATATAAAAGTAATCAAACCATATTAACAAGTTCACATTTAGAAACATTGTAGATCACATATATTGTTCTAGACAATATAACATTGCATAAATTGTTCAGTTACTGCCTACTCTTGAATTTCATTCCTCCTCCTCCAGTATATTTTTCTGCATGTATTGTTTCCACAAATTCCAGTTTTTATGCAATTTCTTCCTACTTCCTGTTCTTTTATCTCTGTTACAATATTCAGTTATTCAAGTATGGTTGGTTAACACTTTGATTTCCATTTTCTAGTAATTGCATTTTTGGCAGCCACCAGAATTAAACTTAACAAGGCTTTACCTTGTGTAGGCAATTCAAATCCTGTATCCTAGCTCAAAATAGTAATTTCCTTAGTTACACTCATTCTCATTTGCTCGCCCAGTATTCCTGACAGAATACTCTGTAGGGAATTTTTAAAGTCTGCCAACTGACTACACTCTGAAAACATATGTTCCCAGGTACTTCTTAATTTCTTTCTTTCCCATTATACCTCTAACATTTGCCATCTACCTGAGAAAAAAATTCTGTAGAGTCTGCTTGGAGTATAAATGTACCTGTGCAAACACTTCCAGGCAAAAATCCTAAATCTTCGAGATTTTGCTGAATATTTGGAAGCCATTCATATGTCCTCCCATTGTTTCCTTGTAAATTCTATCTAAGCTCTCTCTCTCTCTTCACTATCTCTTTTGACCTCCTCTGATTAATTCATATAGTTACCATGCAATATTTATATGCCCTACTAATTATCCCTTTTTAAATAGCAGCTTCTCTTCTAGATTGAAAGAAAAACACAACCAGTACAGGTCTTTCATTTAGGATTCCCCTATCCCTTTCTCTTCGCCTATATTCTGATATCAGTTCTTGATAGGGAAGGCAATCTCTAGCCTGCAGCCCAAATTTCTTCTTGGTTTCTTCCCATTCTATTACCTTTTCCTTCTATAATTATTTGTTCCCAATACATTGGTTCCTTGCCAGCATCTTCCAGTAAACTTATACCCCCTGTTGCCTATTTTATGTACCCCAAATTGCAGTCATCCCTATTGACAGAATCTCCTTTCTCCACTCCATGTTGGCTTAGGTCTTAGTATACTTTTTTCTACTTTATGAATATAATATTCTATATGACTGTTGTTATTCTCCTGAAGTATCTATGTCAAAATCTTACTCTTTCCTTATTTCTTGAATTACTGAAATGCTTCATCATCATCCCTTTCAACTTTGAGTTGTAGCTTTCTGCTTGTGTACTGTATAAGATCCCTAACTGTGTAGCTCTAAAATATCCATTGATATCAGGTAATCTTAAACCTCCTTGTTCCATTGGAAGGATCAACTTATCCCACTTGAGTCTCACCCTTTTTCCCTCCTAGAGAAATTCCTTCTTTTCTGTATTATTTACTATCCACAACTTCTCTTCCGGTTGATAAAAATATGCCTGACCTGTGTATAAAACTAAAGGGACTAAAGGACTAAAAATATTTTTACTGCCCGTATCTTGCTATCGATATCCATAGACAAGAGCTTCCAGTTTCTCAGTTTTTGTATTGTCTTTTGTTTAGTCTCTTCCCACATATCCTTAGCTGCCATAACAGAATCTTTTTTAACTCATACTCCTAAATCCTTCACTTTATAGTGTCATCATAAATATAGGTATTGCAGAACCATTTCCTGTGTGGGTACATGGTTTTGTTTCAAGCAGGTATAAAATAATATCTTCTATAAATGAGTTGAAGAGTTCTGCCTCCAGTGTATGCTACAATATATGTTAATATTTAAATGTTATAAATACCATTGGTCAAAAGTTCACTTTATCAAAGTGAAAAAGCTGATATGTGTGATCGAGAATCAGCTGATCAAACATACCGGCTTTTTTGTCTGTGCCAAAATCATGATACAGCAGGAGTGGGAAATTTGTCCTTTTCTCACTGCAGTGTGATCTTGGATTTGTTATATGTAATTAGTAGGAGGTATGGAGGTGCAGGAGGCTTGTGCTCGACTAACTAGTTAATGTTCGATATATTGCTTATTTGACCGAGAAATATATATTCATTTCAATACACACTGTCACACACAAACACACACACATGCATATGCATGCATACTGTTATTAGTTGAATTTGTTAACCAAGTGAATGGACTGGATTGAGGACCCTTTCAAGTCATTACTTGGGCTGTAGGCAAAGTGTAATAACAGTGAATACAATTTTTAGAGATACAGAAGTAAAATAATATTAAAAGGAGAATTACTGCTTTGGTGAAGGCAACTGATAGAATGGCAAGGAAGGATGGGCAGGCGTAGCCATTATGGGTGTGTGGGCGTTTACATTTGTGATCCCTGATGGAGACTAGGGATGTCACATGGCAGGCATGCCTAGAAGAGGGGATTATGGTGAAGACATGGCTGAGCTACTGCTGTGGAAGTGGGGTGATACGTCTATCTCTATTGCAACCCCAACTATCCATTATAGCACTGGGATCACACTGGAAGGGGATAAATATGTAGGTCCAAAGTAAAAAGACTGCCCCTTGGACAGCTGTTCATACCTGCCGATCCCCCAGTTTCCTCAGTCCACAATTGGCCCCATCATACCAGATTAAGTTCCGGGGGGGCAAGGAAAGAGAGCTAGTATACCTGGCATAGACTAGGGCCAGGTTGCCGGGCTAATACCCATGAAGGGCAGGAAGGAAATAGAAGGAAACCAAAAAAAAAAAAGTTTAAGAAGAATCAAAACAGGCAAATAGGCAGGCTGGCAATAACAATAGCACTTCCAAGAAACTAAATAACATGAGATCATAAAAGATCCTGACTGGTAAGTTTAAAAATTGGCAATAGTCATGCCATTCAAGTAAAAATAAATTAACAGTTGGACATACTTGATAAAAGGAAACACTTGATACAAATGAATATGGAGTTAAGGAGACAGCCTGGTGTATATAAATAGAAGAAAGATGGAGACAAAAATCTCAAAGCTCAAAATGCCTAGAGAAATATGTGAGATACATAATTGTAAGATGGGTTAAGTGTGTGGGAGTCCGAGAAAGATTTGTCAGGGGTATTAATGATGAGATACTGAGTGAGGAAGTAAAAAGCATTTTTGGAGTAGCAGAGTGTGAGAGACTGCTTGCAGACAGAGAGGGAATATTCTCCTGTAGAGACTATAAAAAGAAAGCAAACTGGTAAGTAGCGATGGAGAAAATATGAGGTTAGAGGTAGGTGTAAAGGTAAGGTTGGCGGAATATTATGATAGGGGATATTTACATTACAATATAAGGCTTGAGAAAGTATATTGGGATTGAACTATTTACAGTATGTTTGTTTCTTGTTTTGCATTGCAAGGTAAAGTAAGGTGCCATGCTGTATGGGGAGGCTATGAAGAAGTGGGCTATCTCTGCCATTATTGTCTCTGAAGCATTTGCAAGTGCTAAGCTTAATGAAATGATGATTTAGTGTTTCTCCGAATGTTTTATATTTTGTATTCCCTTTTAGTTCCTTAGGTAGTTTGTTCCAGTTCACTATGACAAACTTACTGAAGCTGTTTTCACCAATGGGCTTCTTAAAATGTCTATATAAGATAGTGGTATCACTGAGTTATCATGACTGTCATAGGCAGAGAAGACATGTCTTAGCTTGTTAGAGAGCAATGGGCACTATCTACAGCTGACCAGTTTATATGTAAAGCAGAAAAAGAATAAAAGTAGCTCTACAATTTATTGGGAGTCAGTTGGATTTCTTAAGGGAAATATTGTAATACCATCTTTGGGAAGCTATTGTTATGAATAATGTTTTATTAGTTGCATTCATCTCACTTTTAACTTGCATATGAGATTGCATACCCAAATTATAAAAATGTGTAGAACATTTATATTCGTCATCTTTATACTATACATTTTTTCCTCATAACGTCGATATTAATCTTTACGTCACGCCACTACTTTTTCAGTACACATCAAACCTTCCAGTATCATACATTTTCTTGACCACTATTTTGTATGCATTGATGTCAGATCTGCCATTCATTTTTATGTGCTTTGCTTCCTCCCTCCTTTAAAGATTCCACTTGCATCTCTTTAATGCTTTACAATGCTCAGTACATCATAAAACCGATCTAGTCTTTGATTTCCATTTTCTCATTATTGCTGTTTTTGCCTGCCAACAATATTAAGCTTAATAAGATCTTGCACTTCATACCCTAAAAAGGACTCAAAAACATCATCTCCTTAGTTACTACAGTTTGCTCCCCCAACATTTGTATCAAAGCATTCTGCTAGAAATCTTTAAAATCAGTCAATCTGTACATCCCAAAATACATACTCATAGTTTCCTTTGTCTTTCCCTTTACATTTCTAACATCTTTGCAACACTTGGGGGAAGATCCTTTGATGTCTGTAAACATTTACAAGCAATCATCTTCACCCATCTAGACTCTGTTGCATACTTAGGTGCCCTACAAATCTCTTAACATTATTGCCTAGTAATTTGTTTCTGTTCTTTTTTTTTCTAGCCCTTTCTACCCTTCAGTTCTTTCTCCCTTCTTGTCTTATGTGCCCTGCTTATTATTCCTTTTTTGATGATAGCATCTGCTCTTGGCTACACTAGAAACTCCACCAGGGCTGATATTTCACTTATTATTCCTCTCTCTTGTTCTCTTTGTCTATAATCTGCTATTGATTATTGATATAGGAGACAATCCATAACCTCAAAGTTAGATATCTGCCTAGCTTACTCTCTTCTATAATATTTCTGTCATGTTGTAACAGTTTCCAGTACATTGGTTGCTTTGCTAATTTCCTCCACTTATTTCTAAACACTTTCTGCCAGCTTTGTGCATTCCTGCTGTTGTACATCCCTATTGGAAGAATTTCCTTGTTCCAGTCCCCCACTGATTTAGGCTTTATAAAATTATGTGATACTTTATGGGTGCAGTATTATGTATGATTACAATTTTAATGGTTTGCATCCACAATACTAATTTCTCCTTTGCCTGTGTTAATTTCTCATTGTACCATTATAATTTTTATACCACATTGATCTAGATCCCTCAGCTTATGCTATTTATAAGAACGTTAACTATCTGGCCTTAAAATACGTCTTCAGATCTGGTAGACCTAATTCCCTTTGCTCTATATGGAGAATCACCTTACCCAAAATTTCCTATACAAAATAAACTCTTTATCCACAACCTTTCATCTAGTTAATAAACACACATGTGGCACATACAAATACGCACACACACACACACACACACACACACACACACACACACACACACACACACACACACGTATTTGCATAGTTCCCCATCACAATCCCGAATTACTGAATGCTCGAAATTCAGTAACTCGAGACTGTAAAGTCGAAACTGCAGAAGGGCAAATCTGCATAAGCGCAAATTTAAATATCTCGAATTCACGCTTATGCATGTCAGCTATGGGATGGGAAGTGTGTGAGTTGGGATGTTTTACGGAAGTGAAGGTAAGTGAGTGTATGTCTGTGTTTTCTAAGTTGTGTGTATGGGTTAGGGTAGGGAGGTGGGAGTAATTAGTGTTGGATGTGTCTGTGTATGTGTGATGTGTTTGTGTGTGTGTGCGACTCGAGGAAGTTTAAAATGTCTGTGTGGTGGTTTTTTTTGTGTGTGTTAGTGTGATCTCGGAGTTAGAATATATAAGTAGGGGGTGTTGGGGGTGCAGGGGGGGCTTGCCCCCCTGCGTACATATAGTGTAGGGCTTGTAGTTTATGTTATGTGGGTTGTATGGTGTGCGTGTTGTGTAGTGTGTGTGTTCTGTATGTTCGGGGGTTTTTTTTTCGTGCTTGTGGGTTTCGGGATTTTTGTTGGTTCGACTTTATAATTTCGGGTTACTGAATTTCGAGCATTCAGTAATTCAATATTATGAAGGGGAACCGTAAGTGTGTGTGTGTGTGTGTGTGTGTGTGTGTGTGTGTGTATATATATATATATATATATATATATATATATATATATATGTACACACACATATAGTATATATATATATATATATATATATATATATATATATATATATATATAAAGGAACTATAAAATTTCACTGCCTGCATCTTACTATCCAAATCCATGATCATAACCTTCCAGTCTCATATTTACCTAATTATCATCTGGTTAGCCTCCTTCTGTAAGTCTTTAGTTGCCACGACTTAGTCCTTTTTACCCCATATCCCCAAATATTCATTTTGTCACATCCCCATCAATATGGATCATGTTGAACTATTTCATCTATAAGCACAGCATTTCTTCATTATTTTTTCTCCCAAAAATGTCTGAAACTGTTTTAAAATATACAGTTGCACTGGGATAATATTCCACAGTACTGGGATATCCTGTTCTACAATGCAAAATCATCTGAGAACAAATCTATTTTCTCTTAATTATCATATTAATTATCATAGCAGTTGTACCAATAATTTTTGTGAGTTACTTACTTTTCCTTGCTAAAAGTTCCAAATATAAGACAAATACCATGGGGAAAGAAAATATCCTTATCGGGTTCCCCTACTCAGACTCAGTTTGCCTGATTGTATCCCTCCACCTTTGTATCCATCCCCTGATCCTTCATATGGTCTCCTTCTTAATTATATTATTTTAGTGAGAAATACAAATATTCTCATTGTTTTACACAAAAAATCTCAACAGATCCAATTGAATGCTTTGTCTGCATCCAAGCTTACCAACAATAAGGGCATTTTTAATGTTCTGTTTCCCACAAAATCATCATGTTCTATTAATATTGTCAAATTTCTGTTTTTCTTCTAGAAAAAAAACATAGATCTATGTCCACTAATTTTGGTAGCATTTTTATTTTCTTAGATAATGAGTTCTTTTCCCTCTTTTGGCAATACTGCTACCACTGCTTTCCTCCAGGATGCCAGCATTTATCCCCCTTGTAACACATTGTTAAACAATGCCATTCAAGTCTTTGTAAATGTGTTCCCTCCCAAATTTAAATATTTCATAAGATAGCTATCAGTTCCCAGTGATCTCCTTGTGGATTGACTTTGCAACACAGTTCTTATTTCTTCTCTGTCAGTCCTCACTATCAACAATTAAGTCTGTTCTTCCTCTAATATTGGTAAATTTAAATATTCCATAAATATTTCCAGTTGCACCTTATCCTGACTTTCCCATTCCTCAGCTTTATATAAATGTTCATAAAATTTCCAAAAATAAATATTACGATTATCTCCTCTGAGTCTCCAGTTATTCTTGTTATAGGTTACCTGTGTTTTACTACCATTCTTTCTACTTTCTGTTGCCTTAGTCATTGTATTAACAATTTCCTCACTTTGGGGTTATTGTCAAAAGCAGCTGCACTTTGAGATTATTGTCAAAAACATCCGCTTAAGGCAGTTTTTATAAACTTCTATATGTTATATAAATGCTCACTTATTTTTTCCTGTCTGCAGCTGTTCATCCTTCTGCCCTAAAAGATTTACCTTCTAAATATTTATTTCCCTTCTCCCATATTACCTTCTTCCTCATTTCTACTGTTTTCTTGAAATCTATTTTTAAATTAGCCCAAATGCTTGCTACTAAACCAAATGGTACAACTATCACACAGACAAGCCATTTAGTAAAAACTACATGAACGACCTAGAAAAAGTTAAAGTATTCACTGTGTAATACCTTAAACATCATGTAGTAGAGGCCAATGGGATATATGCAAATAACCCCTTAAGGACATACCGATGTTTCAGCTACATGGCTTCTGAATGTCCATGACTTTTTGCATTTACTTTTTAAAGGCTTTACTGGTGCTTTCAATCCAATAATGACAAACTCCACTAGCTGTAAACATGCCATGTTTTACCCTTTTTCTGAGCTTGTCCGCACAGCATAAGTAAATTGTTTGGCCATACTTTAGAAACACAGAGCTTAAAAACAATTCTGATTTAATAACATTAGGGTGACTACAAAATAACCAAATAACATCCATATCAATTAGTAAAAAGGACACAAAGACAAACCATTAAGTAAAAAAAAAAAGAAAAAAAATACAAGAAAGACCTAGGGGGAATTTCTATCTGCCCTAGCAGATCTAGAATCTTAACTGTTATCCAACCCTTAAGTTTTTCTGTATTTAATAAATATGTAGGAAAGCTCTGTTGTTTCTTTTTACTTTATTACCCTGGATCTACATTTTAAATCTCACAGGGGCATGGCCAAATACAGTTACTGTATAAGTGTCAGTACTTTCAGTCAATCAAATGAACAATACACCTGTGATATATAGGCTCTATCCAGTCTTTCCAGTTGCTATATCTTTAGGAATATTATTTACATTTTTTGAGCTCCACTGAAATGATATCCTCTATATTAAATAATTTCACGTATTTCTTTAAAAACTTACCATCTCTAATTGTAACATTTCTGCTAGATCCTCTGGTAATCCTCACTATTGAAAATCAAATTCCATTTACCACCTGTAATTAAAATGCTTTGTGAGAAACATACTATTTTTCCCCAAATCCTCTTTTCAAACATGTCTGTCTTTAGGAAGAATATAACCACAGGCCAAAGTAAAATTCTTTCTTTGCCAGTATTTCCTCATTGTCAAAAATCTACCTTTACTATTTTTTAATTATTTTATCACTATTGGTGCTCTCCTCTCTACCAATATAATTACTCCCCTCTTCATTTGTCCCTCATACTCTGCTGAGTATTCAAACCCTTGCCTCTTCAGGTTCATATGTTAATTCGTGTCAAAATGTGTCTCCTGTAGCCAGGGGCAGATCCAGCACAAGGCAACCTAGGCAGCTGCCTAAGGCCTGGTGCTGACTGGGGCCCCATACATGTTAAAAAAGGAAAAAAAACACATTTCTCATTCAACTGCTGCTCTGATTACCCCCATTCAGCTGCTGCTGTTTTTCTGAGCCCAATAAACATTAAAAATGTCCCACATCTCCTCAGTTACCTCCTATCTCCACCAGTTCAGCTGCTGCTGCACCCATAGCTGACATTAGGCACCCACCAAACCTGCAGCTGCAGGGGTCCCCAATTATCTCCTTGCATACAAGGGCCCCCACTAATGCAGCCAACTTGCACATGAATTTCTTCTTCCTCCTTGCTGTTTGTGTCATGATTCTCGCGTCAAAAGGTTTCATGTTTTTTTTTTTTTAACTTGGCTGTAGCTGCCTGTGACATCATCTAAAAGCTGTAGTGCATCAGGTCTGCTTCATTGAAGCAAGGACCTAATTAGTTGCAGCAGCCAGGCAAGAGACGCCTTGTAAGGAAGACTAAAGGTAGCTTACTTCTGATGACCTTATACCACATTTTTATGAAGTTAACATAATGTTATATGGTCTTTAAAACACAACAATGCCACTATTATTAAAAATGCTGATGATGTACATGCTCTTGTTGACAACTTCATCACAAAATTATTTGCCAGCAGCAACCTCTGCATTAGAATAGTTCTCTTTAATTTGGAATTATTCAGATGACTTGTACTTCTGCAGAACTGCGGTGGTGGTGCTGCGGTAGCATTGTCGCCTCACAGTAAGACGTTGTCCTGTTCGATTCTCAGCTAAAGCATCTTCTGTGCGGAGACATGCATGAATGGGCGTACCTTCATTGAAGGTTGTGCATCAGGGCTGGCAACTCGGTACGTAAAATCTACTGCCAATCATTAGCGGACCGGAGTTCCGCTGTGGCAACCCCTATCTGGGAAAAGTCGAAAGATACAACAACAACTTGTACTTCTGCAGAAATTACATGTATTGACTTAGCATTATAGCTCTCAACTGTCTAAATTTTCACAGAATGTCCAGATTTTTTACTCATATTTTATGGTCCATTTCTCATAAAATTTTAGTTTTCTGGCAAATCACTTGCAAATCATTGAGGACTGAAGTAAGAAAATAATGGCAGATATTTTCAGACTTCATATCCTTAAGAAAATTCATGCTAATGCAAAGCCTGTTATTCTATCAACTTTTTAAATTTGTAAGAGCAATATTTAAAAAGTGTCCCTGTTTTTAGACCTCTGTACCCCCATTATTTGTGGCTTTGTCCAGATTTCTTGCACTAAGTGGTTGATAAGTATGCTTAGCATGTGTTATCAGGTGTTTGATATTTCTTATGATCTTATAAGTACTCTTCTATTTAAAATGGTGTTACACATGGCTGGATTTTATGGTATGGTGCTAGTGATTTTTATACGTTTTCATGTAGTTTATCCAAAGCTGCCAATAAAGTGCATGCAATTTATTTCTTCATGACAATAATGGGTGTACACAATTGACAGAGTGGTTATATAGTTGTGGGGGCTCTCTGTGGATGAAAGTACCTTATGCGCCTATCTGGTCATTTTTAAACAGTCAGTAATCTGGTTTTGCAGGACTAGTGTGTGTGTGTGTGTGTGTGTGTGTGTGTGTGTGTGTGTGTGTGTGTGTGTGTGTGTGTGTGTGTGTGTGTGTGTGTGTGTGTGAGAGAGAGAGAGAGAGAGTGAGAAACAGAGTTAAGCTGGAATACTTTGGCTACTGTGTCTATGTGAAACAAATTTGAAATATGTGACATCATTATTATTGTTGTTAATTTCTTGTCATAGACATCTGAGAATAATGTAGTCAACAATGCAGCTGTAATTGCTGGGCTTGGTGGATGTCTGTGGATATAAATGTACACATAATCCAGCACTGGCCAGATGCATTTTCAATGAATGTGGGTTTCAAGGGAAGAGAAGTTTACTGTTGCTCATTTTATGTCTGTCTTCAATGTGAAACTATTTTGTTTTGTTATCTTTAGCAAAAAGTCATCAGGATTTATGCTATAAAATCTGAAATACAGGTTTTAAACCAAATCTATGCAAGCATTGTAAAAGTAAAAAAGAAAAGTATACGCAGGTTTGAACAATGTTTATGGTAAGTGGGTTGAGACAGTAAGACAGTGGGACACCAGAATGGTTGCGGGTGATGGGGGGATCCCTGGTCCATTACCCTGCCTAAGACTCCGTTTGATCATTTGATCATGATCTGGCTTTGCTGACAGACCTCAGAGGTGTACAAAGAAAGTTATTATAGCTTTTAGGGACAGTGTACTGTCTAGGAGCAGCAAAGTGGAATACATAACTGTAGTCATTATTTTTTAGTTTTCCTAACAATCACAAATCAGACACATGTACAGGTGGCTGCCTTAGTGGAAGATGTGAAGAGTAAGGAGGCATGCTGTGTATATGACAGCATTTAGTTGAAATACATGATTGTGACCTTTTGTACCCGTGGTGGTGGTGCTGCGGTAGCGTTGTCGCCTCACAGTAAGACGCTGTCCGGTTCGATTCTCAGCTAGAGCGTCTTCTGCGTGGAGACATGCATGAATGGACATACCTTCGTTGAAGGTTGTGCATCAGGGCTGGTAACTCGGCACGTAAAAATCAACTACCAATCATTAGCGGACCGGGGTTCTGCTGTGGCGATCCCTAACCGGGAAAAGCCGAAAAACACAACAGCATGATTGTGACCTTTTGAACCTTTGCTTTCATCTCAGTCTAGCACAGGAAGAATACAGAGGAAGACTGGATTTTTTTGGGTGGAGGGTAGGGATGGCATTTGGCTCCACAGTGCTCCCCACACCATCCAGTCTAACTGCATCATCCAGATTACATTTTTCTTCCTGTTTCTTTTATCACAGTTTGTCTTACTCTTCAGTTTTTCTGTATTCATATGACAAGTTTTAAAGAATCCATTTCTTTACAAGAAAAAGAAGCACATAAATACTGGAAAAACACCCCTGCTAGAGCAGCATCCCAGGTGGCCTCCTAGTTGGCCTGTGCCTAATGCTGGCTATGGGAGGCGGTAGGAAGGCAGCCAGTATTCCCAGATAGCATTTGTGTATTCTCACAAATAATTGCCCTGTTTGTTTATTGTGAGCTGCTATTTTGCCAGTTTCGAACTAGGGTTACCATATTTTCAATTTTCCAAAGTAGGACGTTTTTTTTACAGAAACATAACATTTTTGCAGGATAAACCATACCCAAAATCAATGCAAAGGACTAAACTTTTTTTTTTTTTTGCAAAAATAAAAGCTCATTCTTGTACAGCTTTATTTGTTTATGTTGTTTCTTATAATATTTAGGTGTTTCAGATACAAAATAATTGCTTTATGCAACTATTAAAGGAAACTTATGAAATATTTTCAGACTTAAACTCTCAGGACATTCACTAATTTTCAAGTCTCTTTGCAGGGCGCAAATTCGCAAATAGGGACTGTCCTGCATAAAGATGGACAGGTGGTATAATTTTAGTTTTGAACATTAAGCCTTGAGCACAACTTATATTTTCCTTGAAAGAAAATAATAAGACTGAAATTATTTTCTTACTCATGATTTTTGTTCAGGTCACCATTGTATTAAAAGGTTGAGAAAATACTGAAAGACACACATCAGCGCATCTGTAATCCTATGGCCTCTGGGGCCCTGGCTTAAATGTGTTATTTCTTAATTGTTATTGCTGTGCTATCTTGGTCAGGTAAAGTGTGTTGAAAGGATGTAAGGACAACTAAAGCTGAACAGCAACACTGAATTTCTTTCCTTGATCATCATTTTAAACTCTGGTCAAGCCATCATCAGATGAAAAAGCTGTGTGAATAGGAAAAAAAACTTTTAAATGCACATCAGAGCATATAGAAAGTCATGTTTATTTGAAAATGCTGAAGAGTATAGCAGAATGTGAGGAAAATGCAGAAGGAAGTAATGCACATGGTGTAGGGAGCCTGGGTTAGGGGACAATAGAGGTTCATAGGTTCATAAGTTCATAGGTTTATACTAGGCTATCTGCCCTAAGGCTTTTATAAGCCTAGCCCAGAGTTTTTGTGGCTTACGCCACCCCTTATGTTAAAAAATACTGTGCCCATTAGTTTGTTGTGCCTCTGTCCAGCAGTGACACAGAGATGATTCCCGGGGTAAACCTACAATCTCCCATCCACCGGTCAAGATTTCTCTTGAACAGAGCCAGCGAGGCGCTCTGCCTCACATGGACCGGGATTTTATTCCACAACATAGGTAGTCTCTGGATGACAAATCTATCCCTCCAGCATGTCCTATTTATATCCGTGCTAAGGTTTAAGTCGCTTGCTCTAGTGGATCTGGTAGATTTGGATTTTTTGAGGTGGAGCATGTCCATTAATTCCGGGTTGGACATGGCCTTGTATGTCAGGCACAGGTCACCTCTGAGCAGACGGTATGCGACTGAATAGAGCTGGAGTTTCTTCAGTCTGGCAGCATATGACAGATTTTGGAGTCCCTTTATCCTTTTGGTGAGGAACTTTTGGGGTCTCTCCAATTGCTGCAGGTGTCGGGTGAGATACATCCCGAATGGGGCATTGTACTCGATCATTGGTCTGATAAGTGAAGAGTACAGGGGAACAATGACCTCACTTGATCTGGATGTGAATCCCTTCATGATCAGGTGGGCAATGTAGAAGGTTTTTCTAACCACTTTAGCAATGTGAGTGTCAAAAGAAAGGCCACTGTCAACCTGGGTCCCCAGGTCCCTTGATAACCTCTTCTGTGCTTAGTGGATTGCCACCTATATAGTAGCTTGGGGTTACCTTGTTTTTCCCGAAGGGTATGACTATACATTTTTTGGCATTTAACTTCAGGCCATGGCTCTGGCACCAGCTATCAGTTTCCGTGAGACCCCTCTGAAGGATATCTGTGTCCGATGTACTTTCTACTATGGCTCCCAATTTGCAGTCATCTGCAAACTTTGTCAGCCATAGTCCTCCTATGTTAGCCTGTACTTCTGAGAAGTAGATGCCGAACAACAGGGGGCCAAGGACCGAGCCCTGTGGGACACCACTTGTGACCGGCTTGGAGTCTGACATGGCGCCAGCTACTCTAACCCTGTGGGTTCTGTCCTTTAGCCAGTTTGCAACCCATCTTGTGACATATGGGTTTACATTTAAGCTGGTAAGTTTCTCTATAATACCTGAGTGGGGTATTGTGTCGAAAGCTTTTGCAAGGTCAAGGTAGGCTGTATGGACTGCCTTTCCCTCATCAATGGCCTTGATGACTGTTTCGAAGAAGTCGACCAAGTTCAAAAGGCATGATCTGCCCTTGACAAAGCCAAACTGGGTCGGGTCCAACATCTGCAAGTCTCCTATGTCTTTGTTTATGAGTTCCATTATGATCCTCTCCATAGCTTTGCAGACCAGGCTTTTTAAGTTTATGGGGCGGTAATTACCAGGGTCCGTAGAGGCACCGCCTTTGTGGAGTGGGACCACAGTTGCCGTACGCCACTCCTTGGGCACGTATCCTGTGGTAAGGCTAAAATTAAACAGCTGCCTTATGTGCGGGTTTAGTTCCTCATTGAGTTCGTGTAGCACACAGCCAGGGACACCATCCGGTCCCATTGATGCTGTGTTTTTAGCTTTAGAGAGAGCAGCTTTCACCTGCGCATTGGAGATGTCTGGGAGGCTGCACTCCGCTGGGATAGTTATCTCTCCTTTTGGGGGGAGAGGGGGGTGAAGTTTGCACTGAACCTGTCTGCCAGTATGTTGGCAATGTCTGTGGGTTCAGTGATTTTTGTATCATTTTGGACTAATTCTGAGCATATCTGGGAGTTTCCACCCAGGTTTCTAACATAGCTGAAGAAGGCCTTATGATTGTCTTTTTGAATCTATGGCAATTTTTCTCTCAAAGTTGGCCTTGGATGATTTTATGAGTGCTCGTATTTTTTACTAATAATGATCAAAGGTGTCTTCTCTTTTATGGATTTTGCTCTATCATGTAACAGCTTTCTTCTCTTATTGTAAAGTTTGTTTATGGCTGGGGTCCACCAGACTGGACGTTTGCCCTTGGTGGAAAGAGTCTTGGTTTTATTAGGGATTGCCTGATCCATGCAGTCCTGGAGGTGTTCGTAGAAGGCATTTGTAAGGGCTTCCGCAGCTTGGGTTGTGGTTTCCACTGGCTCGGGGGCCTTGAAGGATACCACACCAGTCTTGAGTAGTGTGAAGTATCACCCTATCCCCTAGAGGGGACACTGGACAGTGTGTGTGTGTGTGTGTGTGTGTGTGTGTGTGTGTGTGTGTGTGTGTGTGAGTGTTTGGAGGTAGGGTTAAAACGGCATTCCAGGCCTATACGTAGAGGTGTTGTAATGTTTCATTGTTGCAACTAAATGCCAGTCACTGTCAATGTCCATCTTTGACATGGACCAACACGGTGTGGTACACAGTCATGCATTATATAAGAGCATTGTAGCTGCAACTCAGACTGTGTGTACTACTCCTAAAAATGCAGCATGAACTAATAAGTTGCTTAGGAGTGGGGGGAAATAGGGTGATACTTAGACTGGAAGTTTCCAGGGGACCCCAACCTAACACTTGCTGGGAGCCTCCAAAATGCTAACATCAGCCCTGGCTGTGCCGATTATCATCTGCTGCTGTTTTATTGAGTGAAAGATCCAGAAAGTCTTCTCCCATTGGCTCAAAGCTAGAGCTGGTACAGCCAACGAGAGATGACTTTGCTAAATGACAGTAAACACAGGAAGAGGGAATCTCTGAGCAGCACGTCAGCCCAAAAATTCAGGATTGCTGCCACTAATGCAGGATATCTGTCACTGATGTAGGAATATTTGAACAGCACATTTGTCAACCCAGGAGTCTTGAAAAATCCAGGAAAACATTTATTGTCCAGGAGCTATTGCATTATTTTAAAATGTTTAAGTTCACTTGTCAGCAACAATAACAAACTCCCTTACTATAAAAACAGGTTACTTTAAACTCATAAGCATATAATGTAGTATTTTAGAAGTAGCAGCACTAACTATGTAAGCAGTTATATTTCTCTGAATTTTTGTATCAGTTGCTTTAAAAGATTACATGTCATGGTTGGAGGAAATATTTGGTCTACAAAGTACAAGGAGAAAAGTTTCAGATATGGTGCTTAGGCCATTCTAAGACAGGCAGAAGTGCTGGTTTGGAGAGGTAGAGTTGCACTGAATGCCTGGCTGGTGTGAATGACAAAGCTCCACTGGCTTTGGAGCAGTGGAAAAAGAAGCAATCACTTACGGTGAAAGAAGGTAGGCTATAATATACATTAAAGAAGAATGTAAGGAAGTTGGGGGTTAAGAAAGAGTGGAGATAATGATTGGAAAATTATACTTTTTCATAGACAGATTTGTACTTTTGTCCATGAATTTTGAGTTAACACGTATGGCCTGTGAGTGCCTGTAATAAGGGAACCTCCAGCCATGATGACATACACAAGAACAATGTTCTGTAGAAAGAGGAATCTGCTTTTGGTTTGGAAACAAAAGATACATTTTTAGCTATTTCTTCAAAATTAAAGCCTTACTAGGCTTCTAGTGTGCAAGAAATTGACTGCAGTCACTAATGTAGGACGGACAGTTTGAAGTTTGAACAGTTAATACTAAGCTATTTAATTCAACTGTCAGTGGGAATGTTGCTAATCAAACATTGGAAACCTTGGACATTGAAACAGCTGATGCAGAAAATTCAATCACAAGAAAGCCAATATTACATTATTCAGAAGTAAATGTCTGGTTGTGTGTGTGTGTGTGTGTGTGTGTGTGTGTGTGTGTGTGTGTGTCTGTCTGTGTATGTTCATCATATATTTAGTCTGTTCCTCACAATGTGTAGCTTTCTGGTGAAGTGTTGTGGACTGCAACCACTACATAATGACAAATGTAGGTTTCAGACTTCATACTCTTCAGAAAATGCATGCTAATATAAAACTTACATTGCTAGAAACTATAAAAGTATATATGACCAATACTTAAATTCTGTTCCTGATTTTAGGTGTTTGTCAGATTTTTTAGCTAAGAGGTAGGGTGCACATGGAAGATGTAATGTGTTGTACTGTATTTTTAGCAGAAGTAAAATGAAATACACTTCTAAGTCACTAATTATTTATTTGTTCATTCATTTGATCACAAGCAAACATCTGATTTGCATGCAGTCAAGCAAAGTGCTGTAACTGCTTCCCGGAGTAGTTATTTTTTTGTTATTGAAGATCACTTGTCTGTGATGAATAAAGGCTAGTTTTTGGAACACTACCTGGGTTTCATGATTTTTTTGGAAATTACTGTGACTGAATTCATCAACAAAGTTTTAACACTATTAGTTTTTCTGTTTATTTTTTCCTCAGCACTCGGGTTGGTGAGGTTGGAACTAGATAGATTCTTGTGCTTGTTCATTTTTTTGTAACTATAGAAACAAACAGATAACTGCACATAGATCTCACAAAGTGGTCAGATTTTCTAAGATAAATATCTTAAAATGAGAGAAAGTTAATAAAAGGAAGTAAATGGTAAACTTAGAAGGTATCTGCAACCAGATGCACTTCAGATAAGGCAGACAATCAGAAATTGGATAGACGGTGCATTCCTTGTGACATTTTCAGTGGCTTCACAAGACAGCCAATTTAACATCAAAAGGGTAATGGCATGGACCATCTGAGAAGGGAAATGAAGATGAAATAAGAAGAGGGAAGTTATTAGTTTCTAAATACAAATACTGACAAGTGACAGCAGTAGGAGAAAGTACTGAATACATAGTTATAGCAATAGTTTATTAGCTGATGTCTGGTCAGGGCTTTTTTCTTAAAGCTAGTGAAAATTAATATCTTATTAAATGCATGCAAGTGGTTTTATATGCCAGGAGTGAAATCAGCATTAGCTGAAGAATAATCACAGCTGAAATCGTGAGTAGTGGGAGTTGTCATAGAAATGGAACATTAAGTCTTAACTGGAAGGGTTGTATTTTTCTTGTTCTTCCAAATTGTTTTGTTTGATTTTTATGTGTTAGAAATGGGTGTTTCTGTGGTGTGTGCGTGTTTGAGCATGTGTGTGTGTGTGTGTGTGTGTGTGTGTGTGTGTTTGTGTGTATGTGAATTATTATATTTGAAAAAGGAAACATCTGGCCAAAAAGAGATGAAGATTTGTTAATATACACAAGTTGTACTTGCCGATTGCAAGTTTGTTTACATAAGCTGCCACAAGGAAGTGTCAGTAGTACCATAGAATGTAAATGACCTTACCAGGACAGTTAAAAGGCAAAAGGAAATTACCTATATTAAGAAGTATAGGGTGCAAATAGCAGTGCTTTAGGCACAACCAAATCACGGTCAAATGGGGCCCGAGGAAGGGTTTTTGGACCAGGGCCCCCAGCCATACCAATATCTCATTACTTAGCTGGCCCAGTTACCATAAATACTTCTCAAATCTATTAATGCCCATCCTGTTTTCTTCTTTGCTTTTACACTGTCCTCAGAGATTTAGATTTAGTCTAAAACTTATTTCAGCCACCATTTGCTAAACAGAACAAAAAATTCTCACACTGAAGCTATGGAACTATTTTCCACTATTTTGTTGCAGACAGGAGGAGAACTTAACACTCCCATTTTATAGCAAAACAAAGCAATTAGATCATTCAGGGGTTTAAAGGCAGTTATCACCTATTCTGACAAATTTACATAAGTAGCATCACAGTTTTGAAATGCTATGCGTTAAATGTTGGCTATTTATGATAGTTTATATGTTAAGATAACTTAAATGTAGTATCAACGATTTCTGTGACATTCACAGAAAAGTCAGAAGGTATTCTTTCTTGTAAAATATCAACGCATTTACCATTTTCAAGCCTGCACAAACACACACATAGGATAGAACTGCAGAAAGAGAGACAGGTAGCAGCCCTATCAACTAGGTTCACTGATATTATTCATTCTATCTTAAAGGCACAAGAAAACACCACCACTTCCTTATGTCTAGCATGAGTCATATAAAAATGACTTGAAATTTATTCTGGGAAGAAGAACTGAAAGAAAAAATATATTTCATTACCAAGTCACACAGAAGGCCCCATCATCTGCCATTTTGTGGGAAACATATTAAAATAGTAAAAGAAGCACTTGGAAGGATTCCGAGGCATTAAAATAGATCAGAAAACAAAGAAACAATAAAAAAACATATTTGTTGAGTTATAAGGTGGAGTTTTCTTTTAAACTATAACAATCATGTTGGGATTCATAGTCGAATAGCGTATAGCGAAGCACTAATTGGCAGCTATGTGATATGTGTAAGAATTCAAAAGGCAGATATGCAGCACATTTGCTAACAGCTTGAACAGCCCACTGGATGTGTTTCCCTTTTCAGGGACAGCCCACGAGTGATGTCTGGTGAAAGGACTTGAGTCACACAGAAGGCAAATGAAGGCTAAGGGAATCAAACCCTGTACTACAGGAAGCAGCTCATTAACAACTTTGAGCTTTGTTCACTATGTGAATAAAGACATCAGAGCAGAAGCCAAAAGAGTTTTGGTTGAGGAGAAGATCAAAAAGAACAGCTTATAGTGGTTCAGCACATGTTCAGGAAAGCAGAAGATAATTTAGTGAAGAAGATTTGGGACAGACAGGAAGAAGGAATGAGCAAATGATGACATCCAGCCAGGATATGGATGGATTGTATGACATAAGACCTGTGCTAGTCAGGCATGACTTTCTAAAAAGGTAGAAGAGTGGTACTGAATTGACAGAGGAGGCAACAGTTGATGCAATACCTTGATCCCTCCTATATAGAAAAAAATGGGAAAAAGAGGGTTGATGATGATTTGTAACAGATGTGTTGTATGCTGACTATAAGACAGTAAGAGAAAGACCATACTCTAATCTTAGTGAAAGTACACTTTTGGCTTAGGACACTTTATGTGTGTGTGTGTGTGTGTGTGTGTGTGTGTGTGTGTGTGTGTGTGTGTGTGTGTGTGTGTGTGTGTATGTGTGTGTTTGTGGATATTTATTTATTTTATTTTTATTTTGGCTTTACAGTTTTACATTCTGTTGCCCAGGTTAACCCTGCTGGCCATGGCTCATGGAACAATATATATACATATATATTCATATGTGTGTGTGTGCGCGCATGCATGGCATGTGTGCTGTGTGTGTGTGTGTGTGTGTGTGTGTGTGTGTGTGTGTGTGTGTGTGTGTGTGTGTGTGTGTGTGTGTGTGCGTGTCTGTCTGTGTGTGTTGCAGAATACTAAATGGAATAGAGACTCACAGTCCATGTAATAATGTGACATTACTGAATATAGAAAAAAATGAAACTGTTCCTCAAATAAAACCATGGAATAACAAAACAACTTAACTTTCCTTTAGGCAGAGTCTCTTCTAATAGAGACACTGTCTCCCTTAGAAATAATCTCTGAACTTTTCAACAGCTGTCTTTCTTCTGTTTTTCCTTGAACAGAATATGTCCAGGTTCCTTCTAGTGTTTTCCTAAAGGTTTCTCATACTCTGCCCTGTTTCACCCAGTCACCCAGAACCACTGATCTGGATACACCCCCTCCCCTCACCGGAAGGGCCAGTATGTCTAAACTGGATGATCTCAGCTTTCCTTTTTACACAGGACTGACTGTCTTCATTTACCAAGAAACCTGTGTGGTTTCATTAATCAAGAAAACTGTAAAATATATAACGTAACTAATCAAGCAATGTTCCTTCCTTTTGTAAAGGAATATCTTCATTTATAAAATGTACCACTACAGTTTCATATACAATATTTATTACAACATTATTAACATTCCTTAATGTCATTTTCACTTTCATTTCATATACTACCTGTCTGGAACTGCCACACTATGCTGTAAGGTATCTATCAATCTAGCTGTATGGATATATGTATAAATACACTCCCCCTTCACACACACACACACACACACACACACACACACACACACACACACACACACACACACACACACACACACACACACACTTTTGTAGATATACAAACAGACATAGATACACTGCTTTTAGATATCATACTAGCCACAGAAATTTTCTTCTTCTTCTTTCAGCTGCTCCTGTTAGGGGTCACCACAGTGGATCATCTGTTTCCATTTCTTCCTGTCCTCTGAATCTTGCTCTGTCACACCAACCACCTGCATGTCCTCTCTCACCACATCCATAAACCTTATCTTAGGCCTTCCTCTTTTCCTGTTACCTGGCAGCTTCATCCTTAGCATCTTTTTCCCAATATACTCTGCATCCCTCCTCAGCACATGTCCAAACCAACGTAATCTTGCCTCTCTGGCTTTGTCTCCCAATCTTCCAACCTGGGCTGACCCTCTAATATACTTATTCTTAATCCTGCCCACCCTCGTCACACCCAGTGCAAATCTTAACATCTTTAACTCTGCCACATCCAGCTCTGACTCCTTCCTTTTTGTCAGTGCCACTGTCGCCAACCCATATAACATAGCTGGTCTCACTACCATCTTGTAGACTTTCCTTTTCACTCTTACTGGTAATCGTCTGTCACAAATCACTCCTGACACTCTTCTCCACCCACTCCATCCTGCCTGTACTCTCTTCTTCACCTCTCTTCCACATTCACCATTACTCTGAACTGTTGATCCCAAGTATTTAAACTCATCCACCTTTGCCACCTCTACTCCCTGCATCCTCACCATTCCTCTATCCTCCCTCTCATTCACACACATATATTCTGTCTTAGTCCTGCTGACCTTCATTCCTCTTCTCCCTAGAGCATATCTCCACCTCTCCAGGGTCTTCTCCACCTGTTCCCTACTCTCACTACAGATCACAGTGTCATCTGCAAACATCATAGTCCACGGGGACTCCTGTCTGATCTCGTCTGTCAACCTGTCCATAACCATTGCAAATAAGAAAGGGCCCAGAGCTGACCTTCTCTGTACTTTTCCATCAACACTCTCAGAGCAAACATCGCATCTGTAGTGCTCTTTCCTGGCATGAAACCATACTGCTGATCACTAATCATCACCTCCTTTCTTAACCTAGCTTCCTCTACTCTTTCCCATAACTTCATGCTGTGACTGATCAATTTAATCCCTCTGTAGTTACTACAGCTCTGCACATCACCCGTATTCTTAAAAATCGGTACCAAAACACCTTTTCTCCATTCCTCAGGCATCCTCTCACTTTCAAAGATTTCATTAAACAATCTAGTTAAAAACTCTACTACCATTTAACCTAAACACCTCCATGCTTCCACAGGTATGTCATCTGGACCAACAGCCTTTCCTTTCTTCATCCTCTTCATAACTATCCTTACTTCCTCCTTGCTAATCCACTGCACTTCATGATTCACTATCCGCACATCATCCAACCTTCTCTCCCTCTCATTCTCATCATTCATCAGCCCCTCAAAGTACTCTTTCCATCTACTCAACACACTCTCCTCACTTGTGAGTACGTTTCCTTCATTATCCTTTATCACCCTTACCTGCTGCACATCTTTACTAGCTCGGTCCCTCTGTCTAGCCAATCGGTACAGGTCCTTTTCTCCCTCCTTAGTGTCCAACCTTTCATACAACTCTTCATACGCCTTATCCTTAGCCTTCGACACCGCCCTCTTTACCATGCACCTCATCTCCTTATACTCTTGTCTACTTTCTTCATCTCTCTGACAATCCCACTTCTTCGTCAACCTCTTTCTCTGTATACTCTCCTGTACTTCTTCATTCCACCACCAGGTCTCCTTGTCCTCCTTCCTCTTGCCAGATGTCACACCAAGCACCTTTCTAACCATCTCCCTTACTAGCTCTGCTGTAGTTACCCAGCTATTCGGTAACTCTTCACTGCCACCCAGTGCCTGTCTTAACTCTTCCTTGAACTCCACCTTACAATTTCCCTTTTTCAATTTCCACCATTTGATCCTTGGTACTGCCCTCACACTCCTCCTCCTCTTCTTGATCACCAATGTCATCCTACAAACCACCATCCTATGCTGCCTAACTACACTTTCCCCTGCCACCACTGTACAGTCTCCAATCTCCTTCAGAATGGCCTTTCTACATAAGATATAATCCACCTGTGTGCATCTTCCTCCACTCTTGTATGTCACCCTATGCTCCTCCCTCTTGTTAAAATACGTATTCACCACAGCCATGTCCATCCTTTTCGCAAAATCCACTACCATCTGGTCTTCTGCATTCCTTTGCTTAACACCATACCAACTCATCACTTTCTCATCCCCTCTGTTTCCTTCACCAACATGCCCATTGAAATCTGCTCCAATGACAAGTCTCTCACCCTTGGGTACAGTCATCACCACTTCATCCAACTCACTCCAAAATTTTTCTTTCTCATCCATCGCACACCCAACTTGTGGAGCATATGTACTAACAACATTCATCATTACACCATCAATTTCCAGCTTCATAAACATCACTCTATCCGACACTCTTTTCACCTCCAAAACACTCTTAGCATACTGTTCCTTCAGGAAAACCCCTACGCCATTTCTCCTCCCATCCACACCATGATAAAACAATTTGAACCCACCTCCGATACACCTAGCCTTGCTCCCCTTCCATCTGGTCTGTTGCACACACAATATACCAACCTTCCTTCTGTCCATCATATCAGCCAACTCTCTCCCTGTACCAGTCATACTGCCAACATTCAAAGTTCCGATCCTCACTATCACAGTCCTAGCCTTTACCTGCCTTCGGGCATGCCTTCCCCTTCTTCTCCTCCTTCGGCCAACAGTAGCCCAATTTCTGCCAGCACCCTGTTGGCCAACAGTGCTGGTGGCGGTCATTGTTAACCCGGGCCTCAACCGATCTAGTATGTATATCTGTACTGTTGTCTGCATGTATGATTTGGCAAAATTTTACACCGGATGCCCTTCCTGACGCAACCCTCCCCATTTATCCGGGCTTGGGACCGGCACAAAGAAATGCACTGGCTTGTGCATCCCCAGTGGCTGGGTTATCCACAGAAATTTTCTATAGCTCTTAATATTGAAGATAACCTTAATAAATAACACTATGCTAACAAAACGCAATAGGACACTACACTTCAGCAAATGTTCACATAATCTTATCTACACTATTAAAGCACAAATGCAAAGCTACTGAAAACATAAATATAATTAAAAATTTCCTCAGAACTGTAGTCGAAAACTGCCTGACAGACATGGAAGAAAAAGAACTTGGTTTACATATCAGAATAACACAGGAAGTAAGAATGTGTAGAGATACCACAAGATGTTTACATCATAAGATTTTTCTTTAAACTAAACACCCAGCCCCGCTTGTATAACTCACATTCTTGTTTTTTGGCTTACTTGAATTCTGTGTCACATACTTAGTTGGCACAGGGCTATCACTAAAACAAGAAGTATAAATGTTCTCTATACTTATAAGGGCATTTAATTGCACTTGTAATTGTATTTACTATAACTAGTGAGTCATGGGACTAATACATAACAAAATTATTTATTTTATTTTATTTTTATTTTACATTTGTTAACCGGGAATGTCGGACTGGATATATATCCATTTTCAGAGGAGGCCCGGGGAGAAAAGCTCCACATTAAAAATTAGTAAATATTATTGTACTAAACCATCTTATCAGCTATGTACATTTCTAAAACCTGAGTGGCTTTTTTATCAGTCTACTTCACAATTGCACCCCAACAACCCACCAAATCATGGACTGAAAAAAATAAAAATGAAACTAATTTAAGCACTCAAAGTTTGTGCAGCAAACTATGTTTATTCCATGAAAGACAACTCACAATGGGACCACAGACTGTTGCATACTAGTTTAGCCAGGACCACATGCTTCTCCAATATAAAAAAAATCCATAAAAAATGTATTTATTTATTTATTGATTGGCATTTGTTAACCAAGTTGGTCCAAATGGGTTTGTGGCCCGTTTTCAGTGGAGACCCAAGGAGAAAAGCTCCAGTTACAAACAATTTACAGTGTATAAAAATTTTCACAGTCAAAGAATTACAGAAATTTGAAATGCAACAGGTCAAAGATACAAAGTAGAAAGCATGCACATTGTGATATACACATAACTTTATTTACAAAGATAAATATAATATTTTACTTTCTTCAGTATTGTTGAGTGTGTTTAGCAGGTAACCACGTTGTATGTTACAGGGTGAATTTATTTCAAAACATTAGCTATGAGGAGATAAACAGATGAGGGATAGAGCTCGTTAGGAGAAGGAGCAGAAATATGAGATATGGTTGGGGTACAGTAGTAATATGAGATATAGTTGGGAGTGGGTAGACTTAACCAGGAGTATGGCAAGAGCATAGCCAATGATTTGCTAGATGTTCTTTTAGGAGGTGTTTGAACTCATGAAAGTTAAGGGTTTTAGCTATGAGTTGGGGAAGATTGTGCCAGAGCTTGGCAAATTCATAAGAGTAGAGGAAGGTGCCTAGTGTGTTGTGGAGTTGGGTAACTTTTAAAATTAGTTTGTTTGAGGACCTGAGAGATCTTAGATTTATATTAGGTTGGATTAGGTTAGTGACTGCGGGGCAGACATTGGCTTGGTGAGTTATTTTGTGAGCTATGGTCAGCTGATTGAGTGTTAACAGGTTTGGGAGTTCTAGCCAGTTGAGCTGGGAGACTACTGAGCAGTGGTGGGTTCTGCATGGGTGGCCTGTTACAAACTTGGCAATTTTGTTATAGCAGGATTCTAGACTATTCAGTTCTGTTTTACGAAGGTTGGTAAATATTTGGGAACCATAGAGGAGGGTGGAAGCAGTTGTGAGTGGGCGGTAGCTAATCTGGCACTTTCAGTGAGGTATGGTTTGGCTCTATATAGGGTGCCAAGTTTGGTGTGGACCTTTTTGATGGTGAGGGTGATGTGGATATCAAATCTTAGGTTATCATCTATTGTGACACCTAGAAGTTTTGTTTGGCTTGTGGGTTCTATATTGGTTCCGTTTGAGGAAAGTATTGTTAGAGGTGACAGGCATGTTTTTGGTTTGTTACTTCTGAATACTATTATCTTGGTTTTGTTAGGGTTTAGTATGAGTTGGTGATCAGCGAGGTATTATTCTATATCCTGAAAAGAAGTTTGAATTTTTGTTTGAAGTTCCTGGAGAGTGGAGGCTGAGCAAATAAGTGTGGAATCATTGGTGTACTGGACTATGGAGGCTAGTTGGGTTGCAGTGCTGAGGTTATTTGTAAAAACTGTAAAGAGAAGGGGGCCTAGTATGGAACCTTGGGGTACTCCAATAGAGATGGGAAGAAGGTGAGAAAGGATGTTTTCCCATTTGGTAGCTTGCTGATGGTTAGAGAGATAGCTAAGGAACCAGGACAGGGCAGTTGGGCAAAGGCTATAGAAAGACAGTTTGTTGAGTAGGATTTGGTGGGAAATGGTGTCAAAGGCTTTTGACACACCAAGGAAAATAGATGAGATGATTTAGCCTTCGTTTATGAGACTTTGTATGATGCTGGTAAAAGATAGTAGGGCAGTGGTGGTACTATGTTTTGGCCTAAAACCATGTTGAGTGGGGGAAAGGAGGTTGTGATTGAGTAAATGGTTGAGGAGTTGGTTGTGAATGCATTTTTCCAAAATTTTAGCTAGGGGGAGAGGATGACTGTGATGGTAGTTTGTTAGTTCTTTAGTGGTTCCACCTTTGTACAGGGGAATAATGTGAGATATTTTTCATAGACAGGAACGTATTATTCTGCAATAGAATGATTGATCAGGACTGATATGGGATAGGCAATTGAGGAGGCAGCTATTCTGAGTTATTTGTTGGGAAGTAGGTCTGCTGCTAGCAGGGTTTGAGCTTGGAAAGGAGTGTTTTTATGAAGCTAGTTTGGATAAATGTAAATGAAAAGGGGTTGGGGGAAACTAAAGAGGGAGAGGGTATGGTTAGAGGATGTGTGGGTTGGTTACCTAAGAGAGATGTCATTGTGTTAATAAAGTGAGTATTTAATTAAATCAAATCACTTGAGTAGTATGAGATGAGAGAGCATAATTGTAAATGCAAGCCTTTATATATGTGTATATGCCCACATATTCATATATATATATATATATATATATATATATATATATATATATATATACATATATATATATATATATATATATACATATACATATATATATATATATATGGGTCTACTTCTGATTGTCGAAAACACACTTTCTCGACAACCAGAAGATCAAACCCATTTAACCGAAAGTGCACTAAAACGAAATTACACTTTTGCTAAAGCCAGTTCTCCAAAGCACATTACAGTGGGAATAAGGAAATATATCCTTTTCCCCACTGTAGTGCAATCTCGGAGTTAGTATATTTAAGTAGGGGGGTGTGGGGGGCTTGCACCCCTGCAAAATACTGTTTACAGTATTTTTTGTTTGTTTTTTTCTGGTTCGGAGAATTGGCTTTTGCGAAAGTGCACTTACGATGTAGTGCACTTTCTCTTTAATGAGTTTCAATGTTTCTTGTTCGAGATAGCGAACTTTTGATCAAGAAACATAGACCTATATATATAAATATATATATATATATATATATATATATATATATATATATATGTGTGTGTATATATATATATATATATATATATATATATATATATATATATACACACACACACACACACACACACACACACACACACACACACTAGTTGTCTGTCTGATTATAACTTACATGTGTTTGTCACATACGAGAACAAAGATGTTTTGTACAGAAAGACAGTTTGGATTCAGATCGGGATGTAGTACAACTCACTGGATATTTGCATTGAGACAGATAGTGGAGAAGAAGATGGAGAAGAGGAATGTGTACAACTGTCATGCCTAGACTTGAAAAGCATATAACAATAACTTAAGAAAGCTTACTTGGGCAGTCCTACAATGGTTCTAAGTCCCATAAACACTGGAAGAATTAGTTTAGTTTAGTACATAGACACAATGACACAAGTACTGACAGTGTTTAGACTCAAGCATGTATTCTCAGTGAGACTGAGTGTGCTTACAAGTTAAGCTAAACTCCCACTTTTGTTTATACTGCTGATACTGCTGATAGACTATGTCAGTAAACAGGTCAGAGAGGAAATTGTCTGAAGACAATATAGCACTATAGGAATCTAAAGAGGAAATTCAGCAAATGATGGGGACTTGGATGTTGAACGTGAATGCAAACAGGATGAAAACTGCATACTGACAAAGCAATGGTCATAGCAACAAATCAGGGAAATCAGAAGGAGCTCAAAATTGAAACAGAAGGGAAAATAGTGGAGCAAGTTAATCGCTCCAAATGTCTGTGAGGCAGAAACATAACAAGCTTATTTGGCAGCCCTAGGCAGTTCCTCAAACTGGGGCAAAAAAAAATCCTAGACTCCCAGAGTTGAAAACAAAACAAAATAAGTCTTCTTCACTTTATAACTGTAGCAAACTGCTTGCTACAGCTACTACCACACAATGGGTGAATGAGCTGTAACTACAAATGCACTATGGCAATCATTTACGAAGCCACTACGTCCTTGATGTTTCATTAATCAATGGCAGCAGTAACTCATATACAACTGATTCCTGCTGATTGTTCCTCCTAACAAGTTGGTCCTGGGGCAAATAAACCCTTTGCCCCACCCTAGTTTCAGTTCTGCTAAGAGGTGTTGTTAAGAAGGAAGAATATTCAAATAAGGAGGTCAAAGCTAGAATCAGGGATGCTGCAGCCAACTATCACAGAGAGTCAGGATAGTGTGTGAAAGATGGATGCCAAAGAAAATGAAACGTAAGACTTATAAAACAATGTTGTGAATACCTGGGCATTGAAGATAAAGCAGCTGAGAAAGCTTGAGGTGATAGAGATGAAGTGCCTGAAATAGTTAGTAGGATGCACACTGTGGGACAGATGAAGAAATAAGGATATCAGAATGGAAACAGAAGTAGCTCCAGTTGCAGAAAAGGTCAAGGAGAACAGAATACAATGTTTCAGTCACGTGTAGGAAAGCAGAAGGTAATTTTTAAAGTAGATTTGGGAGATGCAAGAAGAAGGCAAAGGGAGCCCAGCCAAGAGATGTATGCATTACATGAGAGACCAGCTACAGTTAGGCATGATTGTTGTAGAAGGTGGGAGAGTCAGGCATGACTGTCGAAGAAGGGAAGAGAGTGGCTCTTAATGAAAAAAGGTGGAGACAGTTAATACATGGCACTCTGAATCCATGTAAAAGAAGTGAGAAAATGGGGGTTGATAATGATGAGGATGACAAAGAAAAACAATATGTCTTATAAGAAAATACTGTCTGTATAAAGTCAAATAGTACTTGTAAAATCCAAGAAAAAACAAAATTCACAGCAGCTTCCAAATAAAACTTGTAATCCACAAAGCGAAGCAGCTTTTCAGGCAAAACAGAACTAGACTAGTAGTTTGAACAGCCCACATCTGAGGAAGTGAATTTTTAAAACGAAAACGTATGGTGGAGCATTAATGTGCTGTGTTTCTGTGGAATAAAGTGAACTGAAGTGTGCTGAGCCGTCCGTGGTTTTTTTTCACAATTTTCTAAGCTTGCCCTGCTCAGGGCTTTATTGTTTTGCCTGAAAAGCTGCTTCGCTTTATGGATTACTTGTAAAATCCAAAACACAAACTTCAAATTGCTGCTGTCATCTAGCAGCAAACTTTTACTGTTTCTCTAAATGAAACTGCATGTATCAAGCAAAAGGGTAGAACTATTTTATCAGTGGGCAAAATGTGTACGTGCTTAAGCATAATCTGTTTTATTAGTAAAATGTAATTAATGATGGTAGTAGCAATCCCCAGATCATAATTAAGTGTAACCTGTGGTACATTATATTTTAATGAATAATGTCTTAGATATGAATGGGCAAATTCCTGCGCTTACTTAATACATATGTCTGTATAATGTTGAGGGCTCAGTTCTTTTGAAATAGGTCTACAGTTCT